>NW_025227769.1:47096-66618 GCF_018294505.1 Triticum aestivum | reverse complement strand
AAAATAAAATTAGGTTTAGTAGAATTTTATATCTTCAAAAGGCACTATGACACCGTATACAAGATGCATATGTTTTAGCTGGTACTTATGTTTTATATCATTTAGAATGTCATGTGAAATCTCCATCACTTTTCTCACCTGTATTTATCTATGAGAAACAATATTAGGCAACTTGTTCAAACCAACTATATGGAACTCAAGTATTGGAATTTCCTACGGTGCGATTACATCAAAACCAATGAACAGGCTCACATGAAAACTTTCGCAAAACCACGTGTCTTGCTTCCCTTTTTTTTCCTTATTCTTCTCAAATCCCACCATTACAAAACTGAGGACCTGCTACACATATACATGCAACGACCCAGACCAGTGAATATCCTACCCAACTCAGCCTAAACCTGCTCGTGCAGAACTATAATCCAACCTAGAGACAACCTGTGCTACTAACACAACTACAGGGCCAAAGTGCAATACCTTGCCGGACACCACCTAGCCCAATTATGACACAACTTAGCAAAACATATACATAGGAAAGTACTAATCCTAGCCAGACTATTACACCGGACTAATAAAATAACAATGGAAATCTAAACCTAGCTGACAACTAATCAAGATTATGCTAACATCGACCATGGAGTTGCATATGAAAAATATAATCAGGCCAAGCAAATTAAGGGTGGGCAATAAACAGCATAGGACAACTTAAAGAATATGCCTATCCAACATCCTCTATCATGCATGTTCAGTTCCTCATTCTTCACACTTGAGTCCACATGAAAGCAACAAGGCTGAACACCTGCGTCCAACTTTATTTTACCTCAGACTGAAATTTTCAGTTGCCATGGATATTTTTGTAGAGTACTACATTGAATAACAGCAGCAAGCTAGAGGAGAACTACTTTAAAGCATCAAAACAGATCACATTTTAGAATTTCAACGTACAGTGATCTGCAATATGCATGTGTGGTAGCATGTTTTCAAGTAATCAATCACGTCATCTATTAACAATTTTTCCATCTCCATGATTATATCTAATTAAACTATAACATTAGAGACAACACAAAAGAGATCTGTAAGAAAGCAAGAAACCTGACATTACTCTGAACTTGGTGCAAACTTCAGGTTTTGCCAGCCGGATCATATCATAGGAGCTAGGGCACCGAGAGGAAGACCTGGCTATAATTAAATTTACCCGAACGATCTTAGTTTTGAAGGCATGAGATAGCAAGATATTCATAGTCCTTCAGCCACATCAACTGCTCCTTCTATTCAGAGAGAGAAAGAGAGGGAAGGGACGGAGGGAGAGAGAGGGAGAGAGAGAGAGGAGAAAGAGAGAGAGGCCAAGGCCTATCCGCCATGAGCTTGTGCAATTAGGTTTGCTGCTGGATCTAACACGCCGCCGTTGAAAAGAAATATAGGAGAAAGGAGATGCGTGTGGGGAGGAGCATTCAAGGGTGGAATAGAACACATGGACTCTTTTTTTCAGGAGTAGAACGCATGGACTCTTTTTCTGGCCCAAGATTTTACAATTGGATCTACCCCGTTAAAATACGGTCCCACCAAATTAACGGTTCATAAAATCTGATTAACATGCTAATTTCTAGGGAGTCACAAATTAATATAGGTATAGATATAGAGGTATAGATTATTTACTTGTATTTGTAATTTCCTAATTTTGTTTCAGTTGTATGTTCTTCTCTAACCAGGGTGCCAATTTGTTTTCATACCCATATCCGGCCGGGTAAGAAAATACCCGCGGGTAAATATTACGTGCCACACCCATTTGCAAAGTAAATAATTCGACGAAATAGTAATAGATCCCTATTGTTCTTTAGTTATAGATGTATTGTATACATAACTTTTTAATTCTGCTAACTTAAGTAGATATACCCCGCAAAAAAGAACTTAAGTAGATATAGCCCACATGTATGTAAAAAATGGACTATAATCATCTACTTTCCATTATCTAGCCATAGTAAATATTTTACATGGTTAGACTTAGACTCAATCAACCTAATTTCCAATTGATATATATGCACAATAATATTTTAATACTACTCACTCTCTTTGTAACATGAAATTTGGGAAACTAGAATATAGAAACTATGACAGAAAATAGTTTAGATGAACTGACACTAGGGCTTCTTTCGCAAAAAACTGGCACTAGGGCTTATACCTTAGCTATGTGGCACATTCGATCCAAATTCTATGGAAGGAAAATTGCAAGCCAGCAGGCTGGTCAACATGCACAACGTGAAACGACACCGATTACCCGAGCCCATATGCGAGCTGGCCAGGGCAGTAGGAATGTTGCGCCCCGCATGTTCAAGGTGGCAAGTCGCGTGTACGAGAATCCTATTATGGGTGTATAGGCTATTTGATAGTAACCTATAACGCCCCCCCCCCTTGCGCGCATCCGTACGTGCAGATATGCACAATTGGGCCAACCGAATTAAATCTTCCTAAGTGTTGAAAAATATTCCCTTGAGGCAATATTATTGTATTATTTATTTCCATGTTTATAATTAAGAGTTTATATTCTATATTATAATTGTTATGATCCTGAAATACGCGATTCAGTGGAAAACTCACATGCACGTGTGAAATGATAAATGGTAAAACTCGATTCCTAGTCTCGCCTCTAGGACTAGCTCAGGTGTTGTATATGATCATGTTTTCCGATTCTTGAGATATCGTTAAGTGTAACAATAGTCAGAACGATCATATTGAATTGACCCTACTTGTTTGATATACTTTGAGATACTATCGTCATAAGTCAATAGTTATAACACAGTGAGTTAACGTATGTTTTAGTTTCTTGGACCATAAGAGTATCGCATTCACTTCTTACCTACAATGGACTTTGGGGTTTCTCAAACATTATCTGTAACACGGTGATCATAACGAGAACTTACA
Source organism: Triticum aestivum (assembly GCF_018294505.1). NCBI lineage: Eukaryota > Viridiplantae > Streptophyta > Magnoliopsida > Poales > Poaceae > Triticum > Triticum aestivum. The sequence goes on along the minus strand of NW_025227769.1, from coordinate 63,702 downwards.
GGTTCATTGCAAAGTTTGACAAGGGGCTAGATAGCTTAAGAGTGAGACTTGCTCCTCCGACAACGGAGAGATATTCCTAGAGCTCTCTCGTTGTGACAGCATCCATCATCGTCTGGCCAAACACATGTGACTAGGTCATAGGGATGCCGGAACATGTCAACGAGAAAGAAGAACAAAACTGATAACGAGGAGATCGGTATAGTGAGCATGAGAATGACTCAACAGGATACCAATTATCTCACATCAGATTTTGTAAAGTATCACGAAGCAAAGAAATATCACATCATAACCAATGGTTCACTCGAATGTCATTCGTGTATTCATACGGATCAATATAGATGTCCATGGTTTCGCTACTGGTCATTGTACGAAAGGGGTTTTGTTCATGTCTATGATTTGCCGAACCTACAAGGTCACACGCTTAAGGGAATTATGATCTGTTGAGTGTTAATGGACTAAGAGTTATGAGAAAATATTTATGAAATAGTTTTATGAATATTATGAATAGTTTTGAGAGAAACCAGAAGCGTTTCGGAGTTACAGGAAGAGTTTCGGGGTTTATTGGGTAATACCAGGAATTGATATATAGGTGGAAAATGTTTCCAGAGATGTTAAATTAATAATAAAAGGTTATAGTATTGATCAGGAGGCTTTTAGAATTAATATAATATCAATGGACCAAAGAAACAATAAAATGCCAAATGGTGGAGAGTTATTGGGCCCTAGCTAGGGCCCAATAACATAAGGGGTCGCCCCTAGCTTGTTGGACAAGCTAGAGGGGGCCGAATTGGAGTGCGGGAGGGACTCCTCCTCCCGCTAGAGCTGACGCAAGGGGGAGGTGTCCCCCTCCCCTCTCCTCAACCTATATATATATACTAGAGGATTTCAGCCCTTTTTGTGTACACAAGTTTTCAGAACCTCCTCAAGTTCTCTAGTTCTAATTCTAATTCGGAGTTGATCTAATAGAGCTAGTTCTAGTTCTCTCTAATCCTAATAATAGAGAAGCACGATGTGGTTCTCTTCTTCTCCCTCTAATTCTCCGGCAATGATTAGCTTTGTCGGTGAAGTGTTGTCGGATCGTGAAGCATGTACGCCTGCAATCCGTAGAGAGGTCGTGCTTTCATTTTCGACTCGACCGATCGTTCGCGAAAGGTTCAACGGATTTCATCGACGGTCTACACCAACTCTTCTTCCGCTGCAACTCGAAGTTGGTAATGATCCTTTTTCGATCATAGGACTTTGTTTTCTACCACATTTCCAAACATTGGCATCATGAGCGGTTCTGTGAGTAGATGCATGTTTCGATCTAGATCACATGTGATTGTGAGGGTTTGATATTCTTGTTTTGCTTCCCTCAAGGGTTGCTTCGGTTCAGTTCATTGACGGCATGATATAACTTTCTACAAAGTTTTGACAATCAATTGAGTCTGGCTATCAACGATCCGCTAACGACAGTTCTTTGGGCTACATCATAGTGAAGAATAGTGAATTGTCGCAAACACGAGAGGGCAATGAAAATGGTTGATTTTCACGGGGTTATGCGTATTGATGAAGTCTAGTGTAGGGCTAGAGATTTTTCAAGTCTCTTCCCTCACACACCCTACAAAGTTAATCTAACAACAAGAACTATCACACCTTAACAGTGGACGTAGATAGCTAGTGTTCTCTGAAAACCCTAAAAGCCACGTAAATTAAAATCTGCCAAACTGATCAGAGGACATCTAAATTGGTTTGCATAATGCATGTGATGTTGTAATGATAATGGGTTTATGTATAAGATGATTATATGATGTAACGTTAAGTGAACTATGTGTCACATTACGGCATGATAGCCTCATTATTTTATTTTTCTCAACGGGTGCGGCGGACGTGCTTTGGATTTAACCTTCAGTTTTGTTTCAATTTGTTACATCCGACCCTTTGCTCAAAATGCAATCAGTAAAATGTTTCATTTCAGTTTCTTTCAATGGGAATTAGCCGATATGGCATTCCATTTCCATTAGTGTACTGTGTGCCTTGCATCGTCGAACTAATTGTCTTGTATAATCCAATAAGGCTTAATTACTCAAAAATCATAAGATATTCTTGAGCGGAGCAAATTATTTTGATGCATTGATTCATGTTTGCTCTCTTTACCATACTACCTTAGACTTACTTTTTTGTGATGGATACATATATTAGACTTGTTATGTGCTGAAAATTGAAATCTTGATGTAATTCAATGAGGTGCAAAAAGAAGGACACGAATATCCTTTTGTTATCATCTTTGATGTAATTAGGTTTTACTAGCAAAAGAGCCCGTGCATTGCAACGGGAGAAAAAATATAACACAAGCTCTTAACCCAACAACCATCACTCAAGACCATAATAGGTCCATCTCCTTTATTTTAGCGAGGCATCATATTTGTGTTGCCGCTTATCCTACTTCTCACCCTTGCCGGCGATGGCCTCAGTGTTCACCCAAAACAAAACGTGTTTGAATATGCTTAATCCGGCGTCTCTCTCTCCCTCTTCCTCCCTCTCTCCCTCTCTCTCTCTCTCTCTCTCTCTCTCTCTCCCTGGAGGCACGACTGGACCGATTTTTTGACGCCGGCGGCCGGAAAATCGTCTGGGGGGCTTTGTTGGGGGCGCGGCTGGAGTTGCTCTTAGGTTGTTACCATATGAGATCTGACGCTAGCCCCTTTGATTCTTTGAAGTACGGGGGCGAGTGCATAGGAGGACGACCGCGTGCTGGATTAATTGGTGCTAGTCTGATAGTCCGACGTCTCTCTCTCCCTCTCCCTCTCTCTCTCTCTCTCACTTTCTCTCACTCTCGCGATGAGAAATCTGTTGTTTCCCCTGGGACATTTTTCAGAGGTATGCATGTGTTGTTATCGATTTTTTCCCTATATGGTTATAGTGGGGTGTTTATTTGCAATCCGGATCGTCGCCAGTACAGAAAAAATGGGTCCTGCGCTATAAATTATAAGTTTTCTTCCAAAACAATATTAAAAAATATTTAACAGGTGAAATTAACATCATACTCAGATTCCACACATTTTTCTAATCAAATATCATAATAACATGTTAAAATCGGAGTTACGGTCTAAAAGATACGGATAATTTAGAAAAACATTTGTTTGACTTAAATATCTTCTATTTAAAAATACCTAACAGGTAAAATTAATCTCATATTCATATTTTACATATTTTTGTAACGAAATTTCATATATAACATGTTCAAATCGGAATTACAGTTTAAAAGATATGGATGATTTAGAAAAACATTTGTTTGACTAAAATATGATGCACGGATGAATTACCTAAAATGTCAGGGGGTTTTCAAAAAATGAAAAAAAAAACGGTTCGGGTGTGACTTAAATCCGGAAGGTGGGTTGATTTCAAGAAAATACAGGGGTTTTTGTGTAAAATACGAAAAAAATGATTTATTCTCTTACTTAAAACAGGACTACGGGTTGAATTCTCTGAAACAGAGGGACTTCTCTACAAAATGCCATGACGGAAGACCAGAAACCCAATTTTCTCTATTATTAGGTCAAGATAAAGATAAAGATTTGTGCTCTTGGCCATACCATTATAAACTTTTCGGCACTTGGCTTGCGTATTTCAACAATGAGTTTTATTAAATCTTACACCTTGCGCATTTCACAACATGAAAGCACACACTTATGTCCGAATCTGAGGACAATGCACATGCCCCACACATGTGCCATGAGTTCATGTGCATCTAGCACTAGCTGATGGAAAACAAAAGTATATTAGGAAAAACAAGGTACAATATACGGGTGCGTGCACGGATTGCCTTAGGCAACAAACAATTAAGCACCAACTCCACTTGAATCATCATGCCCATCCAGCAGGTTCCTCACGATGACAGGAAGCCCAAACTTAGGTTTGAGAGCGATCAAGTTTGTGGGCTTGTGAATGTAACTTGGGGAGAGAGAGGAGAACCTTCTCAGGATCATTGCCATCACTGTCTGCACCTCGATCATGGCCATGTTCTGCCCACTGCAGATTCTTGGGCCGGATGAGAAGGCGAGTAACGAGTTTGCATATTTGGCGGCCCTCGAGACGCCATTCTCGAACCTCATGGGATTGAACTCGTCGGAGTCAGCCCCCCAGACCTCCTTGTCCCTATGCGACATTGCGATAGGAATGGTTATCACGGTTCCTTTCGGGACCTTGATGCTTTACAAGATGGTATCAGAGGCGACCCTTCTTGTCATGAACGGTATAGGATTATAGAGCCTTAGTGTCTCAGGGAGAACCATATTAAGCTACACAAGGATGACAAGAAATTAAGTTGTTAGCTTTATATAGTGATATTGAAAAACATGAACTATATATATAATTATATATACACGGATGTGTAATTGGGTATACGTACCAGCTTCAGTTTCCCGAGAATGTTGATGCTCAATACCTCACCTTGTTCCTCTTCATGGCATTCACGGAGGACTTCCTCCCTGATCTTCGCCTGCCACTGTGGGTAGATGCTGATCAGGAACATTGTCCAAGCAAGGAGGGTTGTGCTGGTAATTGTCCCTGTGGCAAAGAAAGTCTTGCATTCCCCGACGATTTCTTCGTTGCTCAGTGTGTTGGCACCCGACCTGCGGGCCTGAATCATAAGCCCAAGCAGGTCTTCTCGGTGGGCAGCATTGTTTCGAAACCGCGTCTCCATGACATGCATGATCTTGCTTGTCACCAACTTGTCGAGTTTCCATGTTCAACGGTTACGATGAGTAGGCAGGTATCTAGCAAAAGAATTTCTTTGAGATAATCTTATCGGGCTTACCTATCGGTCCGGTGATCTAGCTCTCTGGATGAAGTTGGTTTACGTGTTCAAAATCAAGGTTTGTTACCTGAACCCAGGTATAGGGGGTGCTAAAAGTGCTTGTACCGCAAGCTTCTCGAGCTCCTTAAGAGCAACAAACACCTCACCAGATTCCTTTGTTTTCTGGCCAAAGATCACACCTTCAATGACTCCTAGGGCCAACTTTTCCGAGTAACTTCTCATGTGTATCTTGGTTTTATATGTGTTGCTCATTTGTATCTTGGCGGACCATTCCTCCATCATCTTCTGTGCACCCTTGGACGCTAGAGCGGACACGGACTGTGTATATGAAAATTTCTTTAGATTCATTAGACTAATATGATAAAAAAAAGTAGTTAACTATTGTATATATAGTCAACATAGAAATAGTTATTTCTCATTTAATTGTGATGGCCGTTCGATCAAGCTATTCTCATGATTTTGCATTTGCCTGTTTTTGCGCGTAATTTTGGATTTGCATTTAATCTGACGTCTGGGTCAAATAATGGTTCTTATAGCTTAAAGGTGACTTAAAAATAGCAATATCTGAGTCACTTATGAAGTACTCCCTCTGTTCGGAATTACTTGTCGTAGAAATGGATGTATCTAGATGTATTTTAGTTCTAGATACATCCATTTTCGAGAAATAGGAAATTAACCTTGAGCTTCTCTTGCTTGAAAACTGGGTGGACAACTTTGCGCTGTCTCTTCCAGTCGTCTCCGTTTGCAAGCACAAGCCCTTTGCCAAAAAATACTTCCAAACTAGGGTTGAGGTAGTCCTTTTGGAATAAGTTTGTCCTGTCTGCGAGCACTTCTTTGACTAGCTCGATGTCAGTAGAACAGATTGACGGTATTGGTCCGAGCCAAAACAGAAATGTTTTTCCTAAACAAGATCGGCTTGAGCAAATTAGTTGAGGATACATCTAGGCGGAGTCATTGAGACACAAAATGATCGTGAAGAAAAGTTCTTCCTTGCATATTTACCATAGTCAGAAGTGCATTTCTGGAAGAAAGGTTGCACGAGGGAGGTGTAGTCGTGGCAGCCGGCGTGGAGAGGCTTTGCTCTCCCAGCAACAATCATCCGCTTGCACTCCCCCAGGGACCCGACGGCGAATGTATACGGTGGCCCTCGAATGCCCTGTCGTCCTAGCGATCGGGTCACGGCGTAGGGCCTCCACACCAGATGCCATAGTGCCATGGCGTAATATCTGGAAATCACCAGCATCATGGTAAGAGCAGCAAAGCCTAGCACTACGTGAGCCAGCTCCATGAGTATTTTTATTGTGAACGTCTTGCTAAGCTGTGCCTGTATTTATATGCGATGGACGCGTACGGTGAGGTTGTTATTTGTTAGATCAACTCCAGCCGTTGGCCCCCAGGAAGGGCTAAAAATCGCCCCCTGGGGGCGCACCGGCGCTAACCCGCGCGCTGGGGGCGTGATGTCCCCCAGTCGCGGCGCCCACGGTATTTTAAAAAATTTAAACACGGCGCAAATTCATTGCAAACTTCGGCGAGTTCGTTCAAACTTAAACATATTTTGTAAAAAAGAAGAAAAAAACTACTAGGGGCCGCCACTCGCCGTCTCCATCGCCACTCCTCGCCGCACCCCGCCGCCCGCCGCCCGCCCTCGCAGTTCTACATGCCGAGGAGGCTGTAGAACTTCGTGTAGTCGCCGCCGCCGTCGTCGTCGTTGTCGTTGCCGCCGCCTCCACCGCCGCCGTCCCTGCTGCATCCCTTCCCCGGTTGGCGCGGCGGGTTGGACGGTCCGGGGGTGTCCTCGTCGTCGTCGCTGTCGAGGATGACGACGCCGTGCTCGTCCTCGCGCCCGCGCTTGCGGGCTTCGATCTCCTCCAGGGCCTGGCGCTGCCGGACCATCTCGTCACGGAGGTAGTCGTCCCGCGCCCACTGCAGGGCGTCCTCGTCGGAGAAGCCGCACCGGGCTATCTCCTCGTACTCCGCGGGGAGGCTGGGCTCCGGCTTGAGCTCGACGAGGACGAAGCGGCCGGATGGGGGGGTGGAGTCGCCGATGCGGACGCTGTAGCTGCGGGTGCGCGCGCTGACCGGCGTGTCCTGGGGCTCCGGCTTGACAGGGCGGAGGCAGGGAGAGCCCGACGAGCGGCCGGAGGAGGAGGACGCGCCGGGCCGCTCCATACGCCTCGGCGTCCAAGAGCTCCCACGGCGGCGTGAGAAGGTCGGGGGAGCGGGGTACTCGAGGCGCGGCGTGTTGCCGCCCTTGATGTACTCGAGGACGGCCTCCAGCGTGCGGCCGGGCACGCCCCACCACTGGCGCCGACCCTTGGAGTTGAGCCTGCCGGAGGGCACGACGCCGTTCGTCGCCTCGAGCTGCTCGGCGTGTCGGCGGCAGAAGTAGGGCTCCCAGAGCGGGAGGTCGGGGGTGTACCGCGGGCCTTCCCTCGCCGCTCGCGGCAGGGACGCGCGGATGCGTGCGATCTCCGCACGCCACGCCGCCCCGGTTGGTGGTGGTGGCGCCGGCACGCCGCCGGTGCTGATCCGCCACGCCCCGGGCACTCGCATGTCCGGCGGGGCCGGGTACTCGGCCTCGAAGAGGAGGCGAGCCTCGTCCTCGTGCAGATGGCGGCGCCCGAAACCATTCGCCGCCGCGCCGTCGCCTGGGAAGCGCTCGGCCATCCTTCTGAGCTGGAGACGGCGAGAGGAGAAGGGGAAGAAGTGGGCGCGTCGGCGGTGAAGTGTTTGTGCATGTCTCCGACGCGCTGCTCTCGGCTTATATAGGTGGAGGCGCCGCGCGGTAGGCTTGGCCGGCGCGTTACGCGTGGCGGGAGGCATGGCGGGCGAGGGGACGCGCGTCGCCCGGCCTTCACTGCGCCGCCCGTGAGGCATCAATGGAGGCTGACCGGCGCGGCAGCGCGCGCGGCTTTGGCATTGATTTGCCGCGGGAAACGAGGCGACGAGGACGACAAAGCGGCGAGAAGCAAGTCGAGTCGCTGACGCGGCTGGCCCATGGCGCTTTCGCGCCAAAAAATATTCGCCCGGCGCTCCCGAGCGCCCCCAGCGCGCCGGGTTTGAGTTGGGTCCGCCTGCGCCAATTTCGGCCCGAGCCGGCGAAAAACGCCCCCTGGAGGCACGACTGGGCCGATTTTTTGACGCCGGCAGCCGGAAAATCGTCTGGGGGCTTTGTTGGGGGCGCGGCTGGAGTTGCTCTTAGGTTGTTACCATGTCAGATCTGACGCTAGCCCCTTTGATTCTTTGAAGTACGGGGGCGAGTGCATAGGAGGACGACCGCGTGCTGGATTAATTGGTGCTAGTCTGATAGTCCTCTCGTACTTCGATTTTCTTTCGAAGCCTCCTCGTACTTAGTTGATGTGGACGTAAGCCTAATCACCATTTTGCAAATCCTAAATCTATACAATCGCATGTTCCTCCTTACGGAGTGACTATGGCGCAGCCTAACTTAGAAATAGCAATTTCTCGGTCAGTCTGAGAAATAGCAAACCCGTTAAGGTTATTATAAATCCTTGTATACTGTTATACTGGGTCGGCTTACACTAACTATATGTGCAAATGCGTGTCATAGACTATAATCCCCCAGCGGTTTTTATGTACATATAGTTTCCATCAAACTTCTAAAATTTTGACCACCAATATTTAAAAAAAATAGTTTGATTGGATTTGTGAAATTCATATTTATAGATTTATTTCAAAAATGACTATCTTAATATAAATATTTCTTTTGAAAAAACGTAATATAAATTTATGGTTAAAGATATGCATTGGACTATAACCATGTAATTCAAACCTGCGGGGAGAGATATATAGTCAACTACGAAGCTGACCGAAATGATAAGACTAACTTGAGTTGAAGTCCATAGTGACCGAAATGTAGCAAGCCATGATCTTGCTTTTTCTTTGGCAAACAATCATGATCTTACCTTTTTGTGACAAACAGCCATGATCTAACGAAGAAACCCACTGCATAGGAGATGGCATGCTGGATTAGTTGGCGCTAGACTAAGCCTCTCGTACACAATTGATGTGTATATAAACCTAATCTCAATTAATGAAAAGTTGAAAACTAGTCATCAACCCGTGTTGCACGGGCTAGTTATTTATGGAAGTACACATAGGGACTGAAAACGTTTGAACAGATGTATATTCTTAGTCTTTTAGTATAGTAGCCGCCAACCCGTGTATTCGCACGGCCTAGTTTTGTAACCTACAATTGGATAATGTTTTGAGACTATATTTTATCTACTGGGAGTAAGGAAATCAATAATTTTCATATTTATATTGGAACAGATCCATCTTGTCCTATGACCATATATGTTTAATATTCAAATCTTATCATTGTTAAAATTTAATACTTAAAATAATAGAACATGGTATGATCGCATATACCCAAATGTTCTCTACGTACAGAAAATAATCAATTTTTTGATCAGCTCTAATCTTGGTATATAATGCCTTTAACACATAGAAAATAAAATATTCTTATTGTTCATTCACTTAACATCTATTCCGCCCACAGAATGAACGAAAAAACATTAATAGATGCACGCATCAGAAACCATTTTTATTACTTTTTATATTGTTCCAATAAATTCTCATAAAAAGATAAAATCCTGGTCACCAACTTATATAATAAAGTCATGCATAGAGAAAATAATCATGTGGTTTCCTGAAAGTTAAGTACTCATACATTAACATATAGAGAGAGGTAACCTGTTTCGTCTCTATTTTGCATTCACATGAACTTGGCTAATATGGTATATAGAAAAACATTCCTGACATAATTCTATATATAATGAAACCAAAAGAAATTATACATGCATGCTGTATTTACCGAAATACAGATACCATACTTACCTACAATCGTATTTATCAAACCAAGTAAACTGGCACACATCTCGCATGTCCATCATCTGCCACCCTATATATGAGTTTCCCATGAATTAACATGCATATGATTCCTAACGTGTTAGTTTGGCGAGTTTTCATTTATTTGAAACTCGGCAAATGGCTATTTAAATGTTTGTCGAGTGACTGACAATAAGAACTCCGTAAAGTTAATGATTGTTCATGTCCGTCCAGCCGAGTGTTGTTTGCCGATCGAGAACAGAAATCGGCAAACACAATGTTGAGTTGTTTCTAGGCTTTGCTGAGTATGCTGTAAACTCCGTGAATTCGGTAATTCCAGTATAGACATGGCATTAACAAAAAAAATTATCCCGATCACTTTCCAAAAAAAAACATTGTAAAAATAAGTAGATAACTTTCTTGAATGTACATTACTCTTACGTACATGTTTAGTTCTGTTGATTGTATGTAAGATTAACCTTTATAACTTGGCAACTTGGAGGTCGGCTCCATCTACTTGGGGTACCCGAGCTGTATTGTGTTTGACTACCATGGGGTACTTTTCATATTTGGTTACTGGGCAAATAATCCGATTATGCTACAAAGCATGCTTAACATATCCATCCACTCTCTATAGCAAGCATACACTCATCATATTTTGAGGGTAGATTAGCATACAAAAGTTATAGTGCATATGGACTGATGTCATGTCCGATTGTTACTTATTGACAATGCAAAATCCAGCACCCTAATAATTAGAAAAACAACTCGAGAGAAGATAGACAACTCTAACCTCCGATGTATTAGGCAGTGTAAAGTTGGGCAACACGGTGATCTTATGAGATATATGATTCATGCATGGGCCTATTTTGCATGGAGGGGTTGCCATAGTTTTGTTCTAATTCAGCCTCAGGCATTCAGGAAAAGGTAAATTAGAATCTCGTCAATTTCATGATCTAGTGGCTTTTGTGGATAAGGTCAAAAATGTGTGCCTCCAAAGTCTATTGCATGGAACATAAGCATTTTCTGTCTTGCAGATAATAACATGTGCCCAACAATCAAGCTAGCCTGGGAAACAATTTACTGGTCATCCTTCATAGAAATTACACAAAACAAAGAGAACATACCTGAATGAAATTAGAATCTTTGGATAAAATAAAATCAATTGCATATTATGTTTTGAACCTAAAAAAGAAAACGAATACGTTGGAATTCTTATAAAACCCATCAAATCAGGCCTAACATAGAACGTGAGCAATAAAATGCAGATATATAAGATAGACGTCAGAAGCACAGTCCAAGTATAAAACATACCAAAAGCGAACTGGATTGAAAGATAACCTTTTCTTTACTCGTACCATGAGCATCACTGGTTCCTCGATGGACAATGTCATTTGCTGCATTGAATAATTGTGGATTTAGATTTTAGAGGTCCTTCAGATCAAGGGAGATGCTGATATTATCAATAGAAGTGGATTTTTTATGCTACGTGTCAGAGATCACGAAGATGGGAGAGTATCAATATGGAGACTGGTGATAGAAGAAAAAGTGTCATGATAAGGTATGAAATATGAAAAACCGAGACAAAAAAGAAGAGATCTGAAATCTGTGATAAAAATATGAAACTTGTTTCCTTGATCGAATAACCATGCTCCAAACAATAATAGTTACATAATTTGTCTAGTTTGAGAGAATATAATGTGGGTCACACCAAAAAAAATTGAGTTCAGCATATACCTATAGGCTTGAGAAATTGAAGCATCTTGGTATACGTTTGCTTTCAGCAATACCAACAGCTCACAATGCTATAGTATCATTGGTTACCACTTGCAAGTGCACTGATGTTTTTGAGAATGAACAAATATATAGGTTAGCAGACCACCATTCTTCAGCAGACTAATATTATTCAGAGAACCAAAGCTGAAAAAAGTGAAAACATGATAGATTAAACTGTGGGTTTGATTGTTTCATCGAGGAGATACTAATTGTAACATCACACATGTTTTTAACATATTAAGCTATACACCATCTGAAGACTGTATCAACATTATTGGTTTCGTGCATTGGAAAGTTGCAGCAAAAGTCATGCCCAGTCAGGAAAAACTATGCCACTGTATACCACCAAACATTGGTCCAACTAAATCAAAAATAAAATTAGGTTTAGTAGAATTTTATATCTTCAAAAGGCACTATGACACCGTATACAAGATGCATATGTTTTAGCTGGTACTTATGTTTTATATCATTTAGAATGTCATGTGAAATCTCCATCACTTTTCTCACCTGTATTTATCTATGAGAAACAATATTAGGCAACTTGTTCAAACCAACTATATGGAACTCAAGTATTGGAATTTCCTACGGTGCGATTACATCAAAACCAATGAACAGGCTCACATGAAAACTTTCGCAAAACCACGTGTCTTGCTTCCCTTTTTTTTCCTTATTCTTCTCAAATCCCACCATTACAAAACTGAGGACCTGCTACACATATACATGCAACGACCCAGACCAGTGAATATCCTACCCAACTCAGCCTAAACCTGCTCGTGCAGAACTATAATCCAACCTAGAGACAACCTGTGCTACTAACACAACTACAGGGCCAAAGTGCAATACCTTGCCGGACACCACCTAGCCCAATTATGACACAACTTAGCAAAACATATACATAGGAAAGTACTAATCCTAGCCAGACTATTACGCCGGACTAATAAAATAACAATGGAAATCTAAATCTAGCTGGCAACTAATCAAGATTATGCTAACATCGACCATGGAGTTGCATATGAAAAATATAATCAGGCCAAGCAAATTAAGGGTGGGCAATAAACAGCATAGGACAACTTAAAGAATATGCCTATCCAACATCCTCTATCATGCATGTTCAGTTCCTCATTCTTCACACTTGAGTCCACATGAAAGCAACAAGGCTGAACACCTGCGTCCAACTTTATTTTACCTCAAACTGAAATTTTCAGTTGCCATGGATATTTTTGTAGAGTACTACATTGAATAACAGCAGCAAGCTAGAGGAGAACTACTTTAAAGCATCAAAACAGATCACGTTTTAGAATTTCAACGTACAGTGATCTGCAATATGCATGTGTGGTAGCATGTTTTCAAGTAATCAATCACGTCATCTATTAACAATTTTTCCATCTCCATGGTTCTATCTAATTAAACTATAACATTAGAGACAACACAAAAGAGATCTGTAAGAAAGCAAGAAACCTGACATTACTCTGAACTTGGTGCAAACTTCAGGTTTTGCCAGCCGGATCATATCATAGGAGCTAGGGCACCGAGAGGAAGACCTGGCTATAATTAAATTTACCCGAACGATCTTACTTTTGAAGGCATGAGATAGCAAGATATTCATAGTCCTTCAGCCACGTCAACTGCTCCTTCTATTCAGAGAGAGAAAGAGAGGGAAGGGACGGAGGGAGAGAGAGGGAGAGAGAGAGGAGAAAGAGAGAGAGGCCAAGGCCTATCCGCCATGAGCTTGTGCAATTAGGTTTGCTGCTGGATCTAACACGCCGCCGTTGAAAAGAAATATAGGAGAAAGGAGATGCGTGTGGGGAGGAGCATTCAAGGGTGGAATAGAACGCATGGACTCTTTTTTTTAGGAGTAGAACGCATGGACTCTTTTTCTGGCCCAGGATTTTACAATTGGATCTACCCCGTTAAAATACAGTCCCACCAAATTAACGGTTCATAAAATCTGATTAACATGCTAATTTCTAGGGAGTCACAAATTAATATAGGTATAGATATAGAGGTATAGATTATTTACTTGTATTTGTAATTTCCTAATTTTGTTTCAGTTGTATGTTCTTCTCTAACCAGGGTGCCAATTTGTTTTCATACCCATATCCGGCCGGGTAAGAAAATACCCGCAGGTAAATATTACGTGCCACACCCATTTGCAAAGTAAATAATTCGACGAAATAGTAATAGATCCCTATTGTTCTTTAGTTATAGATGTATTGTATACATAACTTTTTAATTCTGCTAACTTAAGTAGATATACCCCGCAAAAAAAAACTTAAGTAGATATAGCCCACATGTATGTAAAAAATGGACTGTAATCATCTACTTTCCATTATCTAGCCATAGTAAATATTTTACATGGTTAGACTTAGACTCAATCAACGTAATTTCCAATTGATATATATGCACAGTAATATTTTAATACTACTCACTCTCTTTGTAACATGAAATTTGGGAAACTAGAATATAGAAACTATGACAGAAAATAGTTTAGATGAACTGACACTAGGGCTTCTTTCGCAAAAAACTGGCACTAGGGCTTATACCTTAGCTATGTGGCACATTCGATCCAAATTCTATGGAAGGAAAATTGCAAGCCAGCAGGCTGGTCAACATGCACAACGTGAAACGACACCGATTACCCGAGCCCATATGCGAGCTGGCCAGGGCGGTAGGAATGTTGCGCCCCGCATGTTCAAGGTGGCAAGTCGCGTGTACGAGAATCCTATTATGGGTGTATAGGCTATTTGATAGTAACCTATAACGCCCCCTCCCCCTGTGCGCGCATCCGTACGTGCAGATATGCACAATTGGGCCAACCGAATTAAATCTTCCTAAGTGTTGAAAAATATTCCCTAGAGGCAATATTATTGTATTATTTATTTCCATGTTTATAATTAAGAGTTTATATTCTATATTATAATTGTTATGATCCTGAAATACGCGATTCAGTGGAAAACTCACATGCACGTGTGAAATGATAAATGGTAAAACTCGATTCCTAGTCTCGCCTCTAGGACTAGCTCAGGTGTTGTATATGATCATGTTTTCCGATTCTTGAGATATCGTTAAGTGTAACAATAGTCAGAACGATCATATTAAATTGACCCTACTTGTTTGATATACTTTGAGATACTATCGTCATAAGTCAATAGTTATAACACAGTGAGTTAACGTATGTTTTAGTTTCTTGGACCATAAGAGTATCGCATTCACTTCTTACCTACAATGGACTTTGGGGTTTCTCAAACATTATCTATAACACGGTGATCATAACGAGAACTTACAGGTTCATTGCAAAGTTTGACAAGGGGCTAGATAGCTTAAGAGTGAGACTTGCTCCTCCGACAACGGAGAGATATTCCTAGAGCTCTCCCGTTGTGACGGCATCCATCATCGTCTGGCCAAACACATGTGACTAGGTCATAGGGATGCCGGAACATGTCAACGAGAAAGAAGAACAAAACTGATAACGAGGAGATCGGTATAGTGAGCATGAGAATGACTCAACAGGATACCAATTATCTCACATCAGATTTTGTAAAGTATCACGAAGCAAAGAAATATCACATCATAACCAATGGTTCACTCGAATGTCATTCGTGTATTCATACGGATCAATATAGACGCCCATGGTTTCGCTACTGGTCATTGTACGAAAGGGGTTTTGTTCATGTCTATGATTTGCCGAACCTACAAGGTCACACGCTTAAGGGAATTATGATCTGTTGAGTGTTAATGGACTAAGAGTTATGAGAAAATATTTATGAAATAGATTTATGAATATTATGAATAGTTTTGAGAGAAACCAGAAGCGTTTCGGAGTTACAGGAAGAGTTTCGGGGTTTATTGGGTAATACCAGGAATTGATATATAGGTGAAAAATGTTTCCAGAGATGTTAAATTGATAATAAAAGGTTATAGTATTGATCAGGAGGCTTTTAGAATTAATACATTAGAAACAATAAAATGCCAAATGGTGGACAGTTATTGGGCCCTAGCTAGGGCCCAATAACATAAGGGGTCGCCCCTAGCTTGTTGGACAAGCTAGAGGGGGCCGAATTGGAGTGCGGGAGGGACTCCTCCTCCCGCTAGGGCTGACGCAAGGGGGAGGTGTCCCCCTCCCCTCTCCTCAACCTATATATATATATACTAGAGGATTTCAGCCCTTTTGTGTACACAAGTTTTCAGAACCTCCTCAAGTTCTCTAGTTCTAATTCTAATTCGGAGTTGATCTAATAGAGCTAGTTCTAGTTCTCTCTAATCCTAATAATAGAGAAGCACGATGTGGTTCTCTTCTTCTCCCTCTAATTCTCCGGCAATGATTAGCTTTGTCGGTGAAGTGTTGTCGGATCGTGAAGCATGTACGCCTGCAATCCGTAGAGAGGTCGTGCTTTCATTTTCGACTCGACCTATCGTTCGCGAAAGGTTCGACGGATTTCATCGACGGTCTACACCAACTCTTCTTTCGCTGCAACTCGAAGTTGGTAATGATCCTTGTTCGATCATAGGACTTTGTTTTCTACCACATTTCCCAACATTGGCATCATGAGCGGTTCTGTGAGTAGATGCATGTTTCGATCTAGATCACATGTGATTGTGAGGGTTTGATATTCTTGTTTTGCTTCCCTCAAGGGTTGCTTCGGTTCAGTTCATTGACGGCATGATATAACTTTCTACAAAGTTTTGACAATCAATTGAGTCTGGCTGTCAACAATCCGCTAACGACAGTTCTTTGGGCTACATCATAGTGAAGAATAGTGAATTGTCGCAAACACGAGAGGGCAATGAAAATGGTTGATTTTCACGGGGTTATGTGTATTGATGAAGTCTAGTGTAGGGCTAGAGATTTTTCAAGTCTCTTCCCTCACACACCCTACAAAGTTAATCTAACAACAAGAACTATCACACCTTAACAGTGGACGTAGATAGCTAGTGTTCTCTGAAAACCCTAAAAGCCACGTAAATTAAAATCTGCCAAACTGATCAGAGGACATCTAAATTGGTTTGCATAATGCATGTGATGTTGTAATGATAATGGGTTTATGTATAAGATGATTATATGATGTAACGTTAAGTGAACTATGTGTCACATTACGGCATGATGGCTGGAGCCAAAGGATTTTCACTTTAATGACCTGCATGTTAGCCTCATTATTTTATTTTTCTCAACGGGTGCGGCGGACA
>NW_025227769.1:7865-46755 GCF_018294505.1 Triticum aestivum | reverse complement strand
AGGACCATGTAGACATCCCCGACGCCAAGGGATAAACATCTCATTCACCCTTTGTTTAAAATGAGATATTCATTAAAACCGAGATATTCGCTTTGATATTACTACTAATGACTAATGAATGCAAAGAATTCCACAAATCCTCTATTTGAATTGTTTCCACTGGAAATGGGATAAAAAGTTGTATTTAAACTGACTGTGACCTAGGGCCACACCGGCATATCGACAGACCAGGGCAAGCAGCCTACGCAGCTTTGCACGGTTGCACGAGCGCACGAGCACGTCGACCTGCATGAAGCATCATGATGCAGCGGAGCGGAATGAAGGCGGGGTGGGCGGAGGAAACCTGATTGGAGCGTGGCGGTGACGGCCGACAGGAAAGACGTGGGGACGATGGGCATCCCTTAGGCCGCACTGTCAGAGAAGAGACAGGTGTAGTGGATGTCAATGTCAGAGTAGAGGCACAAAGGTGATGACGGCGAGCCCCTTCCTTTTCCTTCCTTCATTCAAAATCGACTGACCCAAATTCGAAATTCAGCTGACTAACATGTGGCTAAATTGTAAAATAAAGAGCATTGCCCCAGCATATGTGGCAGCAGGATTTTGGTAACCAATCACGATTTTCCATGAAAGTATACTAAACTACTACCCCTCCAATTCATAATAAGTGTCGCAAAACTTGAAACTTTTTTTAGATCGGAGGGAGTAAGCAGTAGAAGCCCGCAACCGCAAGACAGTCCCGAATGTACATTGGCAGCCTCCTAAGAAGCACGCACCGATCGATCTCACCCTGATAAAATTTGATCAAACAAATGTCGGCTCATCGCCAAGTTTTGTAGGTTTTGGACGTGGAGCAGTCCATATTGGACTTTTGTCGACCCGTCGTTGACTTGCTGCTCAGGGTTTTTTTTTTTTTTTGCGACATGTGGCGTCGAAGACCAAGATCCTACATTTCTTTGAACCGATTCGGCTCGTGGGAACAATTAGTGTACTGCACATAGCCTTGCGACGTGCTGATCAATTAGTTTACTGCATGCACATAACCTTGCGACGTGCTGATCATGTTGTTTCTCTAAAACGTGCTGCTCATGTTGCGCGCTATTAATCGGCAATGGCCAGCTAGGGTATGTTTGGTTCATTAGCTAGCCTTGCTTAGCTAGGTAAGATTTTACTAGCCGATTTGAGCAAGGGCTCATAGGAGCAAAGCTGGGTGTTTGGTTGCAGCGTGCAACTTGTCCGAGAGTATATCGTGAAAGGGAACTATGGGAGCGGTGCATTGTGGACCACGACCCATCACATGGAAGTTATGTTACAGGTGCACACACGTTTCACGTTGTTTTTTCTGTGCTTGTTCGTTTGCCGGGGTGAGCTAAGTCGGAAGATTGTTTCCTTTTCCTTGATTGATTCTGTTACACATTACATCATATATACCTCGAGAGAGAGGGAGAGAGGGCCCGTGAGAATAGGCACGCAGGCCAACAGGGCAAGGAGATCCATAAATCTAGGATTAGACTGCGTACAACATGATACAGTATATGAATACAATGTACACTTGTCAATACCCCCCTCAGCCGGAACACCATGTGGAAGGGTGTTAAGGCTGGACCGAAACTCGTGGAAAATCTGCGATGGTAGACCCTTGGTGAACACGTCCGTGTACTGTGAGCTGGAGGGAACATGAAGCACCCGCACTTCGCCGAGTGCCACACGATCGCGAACAAAATGCAAGTCGATCTCGATGTGTTTAGTCCTTTGGTGCTGAACCTTTTTGCTGGCAAGGTAGGAGGCACTAATGTTGTCACAATACACCATAGAAGCTCGAGTCGGTGGCACCTGGAGCTCAAGAAGAAGCTGCGCAACTAGCAAGATTCGGCCATACAATTTGCAACACCATGATATTCAGCCTCCGCACTCGAACGGGAAATGGTGGGTTGCCGCTTAGAGGACTGATACGTCCATTTTGCATCATGCTTTTATGTCAATATTTATTGCATTATGGGCTGTTATTTCACGTTATGTCACAATACTTATGGCTATTCTCTCTTATTTTACAAGGTTTACATGAAGAGGGAGAATGCCGGCAGCTGGAATTCTGGGCTGGAAAAGGAGCAAATATTGAAGGACTATTCTGCGCAACTCCAAAAGTCCTGAAACTCCACGAAATACCTTAAAATAAATAAAGAAAAATCGTCGTCAAAGATGAAGGCCAGGGGGCCCACACCCTGCTCACGAGGGTGGGGGGCGCCCCCCCCCCTGGGCGTGTGCCCCCTACCTCGTGGGCCCCCTGGTGGCTCTCCACGTCCATCTTCTCCTATATGAAGTCTTTCGATGATAAAAAACTAGAAGAGAACCTTTCGGGACGAGACTCCGCCGCCATGAGGCGGAACCTTGGCGAAACCAATCTAGGGCTCCGGCAGAGCTGTTCTGCCGGGGACACTTCCCTCCGGAAGGGGGAAATCATCACCATCATCATCACCAACGCTCCTCTCATCGGGAGAGGGCAATCTCCATCAACATCTTCACCAGCACCATCTCATCTCCAAACCCTAGTTCATCTCGTGTATCCAATTCTTGTCTCCAAGTCAGGGATTGGTGCTAGTAGGTTACTAGTAGTGTTGATTACTCCTTGTAGTTGATGCTAGTTGGTTTATTTGGTGGAAGAGCATATGTTCAGATCCTTTATGCACATTATTACCCCTCTGATTATGAATATGAATATGCTTTGTGAGTAGTTACATTTGTTCCCGAGGACAGGGGAGAAGTCTTGCTATTATAGTCATGTGAATTTGGTATTCGTTCGATATTTTGATAAGATGTATGTTGTCTAACCTCTAGTGGTGTTATGTGAACGTCGACTACATAACACTTCACCATTCTTTGGGCCTAGAGGAAGGCATTGGGAAGTAATGAGTAGATGATGGGTTGCTAGAGTGCCAGAAGCTTAAACCCTAGTTTATGCGTTGCTTCGTAAGGGGCTGATTTGGATCCGTATGTTTCATGCTATGGTTAGGTTTACCTTAATACTTTTGTTGTAGTTGTGGATGCTTGCAATAGAGGTTAATCATAAATGGGATGCTTGTCCAAGTAAGGGCAGTACCCAAACACCGGTCCACCCACATATCAAATTATCAAAGTACCGAACGCGAATCATATGAGCGTGATGAAAACTAGCTTGACGATATTCCCATGTGTCCTCGGGAGCTTTTTTCCTATTATAAAAGTTTGTCCAGGCTTGTCCTTTGCTACAAAAAGGATTGAGCCACCTTGCTGCACTTTATTTACTTTTGTTACTTGTTGCTCGTTACCATTTATCTTATCACAAAACTATCTGTTACCACTTATTTCAGTACTTGCAGAGAATATCTTGCTGAAAATTGCTTATCATTTCCTTCTGCTCCTCGTTGGCTTTGACACTCTTACTTATCGAAAGGACTACGATAGATCCCCTATACTTGTGGGTCATCAAGACTCTTTTCTGGCACCGTTGCCGGGGAGTGAAGCGCCTTTGGTAGGTGGAATTTGGTAAGGAAAAATTTATTTAGTGTGCTGAAATTTTCTGTCACTTGTTACTATGGAAAGTAATTGCTTGAGGGGCTTGTTCGGGGTATCTTCACCCCATCCAGTTGAGCCAAGAGTTGCTCCTCAACCTAGTCAACCTACTGAACCTATTGAAAATGAAACTCCTTGTGACGCCCGGATAATCATGCTACAGTAATCTCACGTTAATGGTGCCACGTCACCTCTGTCACTGTAGTTAATCTCGGGTTAATTCAAAACCGCTTCAAAATTCAAACTCAAATTAATGTCAACAATAAAAGTTTTCAAAAGTTGAAACAAAAATGTTCGGTGGGTGTCGGGTATTACAAGGGTGATTATAATAAAGCAAACACATTTTTATAAAATGCCTAAATGATTTAAAATGAAATAAAACAGAAAAGAAAATAAATAAAAGAAAAAGAAATTACAAAAAAAACAAAGAAAAGGAGAAAGCCCCCCCCCGGCCCCTTGGGCTTCGGCCCACCAGGCGGCCCGACTGGTCGTGCACCCAGCCAGCCCAGCTCCCTCCCCCGGCCCGCCGAACCCCTACAACCCCCTGGGGCGACCGAACCCTAACCCCCACGATCCCCACTTCCCCCCACCTCTCGATCCACTCCGCTCCCTCTCCCTCGCCCGATCCCGATTCTGGATCGAGCCCCGCCCCACCGTCGCGCCTCATTCTGCCACTACTTCGCTGGAGCCACCCCGTCGCCGGAGCTCCTCCTCGTCCTCTTCCCCGCCAGATCCCCTGAGCCCGATGCCGGCGCCCAACCCGACGCCGCCCAGCCGCCTCGCCTCCTCCCCAACGTGCTCATCCACCGACCACAACGTAACTGGGTGATTATAAAGGAGTACTACAGGTGTCTCCAATGGTCGATGTTGGGTTGGCGTATTTCGAGATTAGGATTTGTCACTCCGATTGTCGGAGAGGTATCTCTGGGCCCTCTCGGTAATACACATCACATAAGCCTTGCAAGCATTACAACTAATATGTTAGTTGTGAGATGATGTATTACGGAACGAGTAAAGAGACTTGCCGGTAACGAGATTGAACTAGGTATTGGATACTGACGATCGAATCTCGGGCAAGTAACATACCGATGACAAAGGGAACAACGTATGTTGTTATGCGGTCTGACCGATAAAGATCTTCGTAGAATATGTAGGAGCCAATATGGGCATCCAGGTCCCGCTATTGGTTATTGACCGGAGACGTGTCTCGGTCATGTCTACATTGTTCTCGAACCCGTAGGGTCCGCACGCTTAAGGTTACGATGACAGTTATATTATGAGTTTATGCATTTTGATGTACCGAAGGTTGTTCGGAGTCCCGGATGTGATCACAGACATGACGAGGAGTCTCGAAATGGTCGAGACGTAAAGATTGATATATTGGATGACTATATTCGGACACCGGAAGGGTTCCGGAAGAGTATCGGATAAAACCGGAGCACCGGGGGGTTACCAGAACCCCCCGGGGGGTTAATGGGCCTTATGGGCCTAAAGTAGAGAAGAGGAAGGGGCTGCCACAGCAGGCCGCGCGCCCCCTCTCCCCCTAGTCCGAATTGGACAAGGAGGGAGGGGCGGCGCCCCCCCTTTCCTTCTCTCCCTCCACCTCTCCTAGTTGGACAAGGAACGGGAGGGGAGTCCTACTCCCGGTAGGAGTAGGACTCCTCCTGCGCGCCTCCTCTAGGGCCAGCCGCACCCCCCCCTTGGATCCTTTATATACGGAGGCAAGGGGACACCCAAGACACACAAGTTGATCCACGTGATCTGTTCCTTAGCCGTGTGCGGTGCCCCCTGCCACCATATTCCTCGATAATACTGTAGCGGAGTTTAGGCGAAGCCCTGCTGCTGTAGTTCATCAAGATCGTCAGCACGCCGTCGTGCTGACGGAACTCTTCCCCGACACTTTGCTGGATCGGAGTCCGGGGATCGTCATCGAGCTGAACGTGTGCTCGAACTCGGAGGTGCCGTAGTTTCGGTGCTTGATCGGTTGGATCGTGAAGACGTACGACTACTTCCTCTACGTCGTGTCATCGCTTCCGCAGTCGGTCTGCGTTGAGTACGTAGACAATACTCTCCCCCTCGTTGCTATGCATCACATGATCTTGCGTGTGCGTAGGAAATTTTTTGAAATTACTACGAATCCCAACACGCGCCCATGCGCTCCCGTGCGCCCCCACGCGCGCGACCAACGCCATCCAGCCGTAGCCACGACGCCCGTCGCCCCCTGCTGCCCGCGCCCGCCGCCTGCTGTGCGTGCCCGCACGCAACAACCCCGGAGCCGGCCACAACGCCCGCACACCCGCGCCAGCCTTCCCTGGCTGAGCCCCGCCGTGGCCTCCGTCGGCCGCCCCGCTGGATCCAGCGGCACCGCGCGGGTCCGTTCCCTCGGGCATGCGCCCGTTCGTGCACCCGTGAGCCCCTGCGCCCGAACGCCCAGCGCCCGTTAAGGCCCTGGGCCACTTACATGCGGGCCCCACCGCCCAGAACATTTTATAAAATAAAAGAGTTAAAAAAATAACTAAATAAATAATAATAATTAAATTAATTAATTAAGGAATTAATTAAGTTAATTAATCACAATTGGATTAACCTAATTAACTAATTAGTTTAATTAAACAGTGGTTAGATTAGTTAAACACTAATTAGGCTAATTAGTCAATGACCAGTGGGACCCACACGTCAGCGACCCAGTCAACACCTCTGTTGACTGCTGATGTCATGCTGACGTCATGATGACGTCAGCAAACACTGTTCTGGATAATGTTGACTTAAAATATTTAAGTTAATCCTAAAAATGATTTAAATCTTTTAAAATTAATATAAAATAAACCGTAGCTCAGATGAAAATACTTTCTACATGAAAGTTACTCAGAACGACGAGACGATTCCGGATACGCAGCCCGTTCGTCCGTCACGCGTCCCTAACATAGTGAACCTGCAACATTTCACCTCCGGTCCATCTGTCCGAAAACGCGAAACACCGGGGATACTTTCCCGAATGTTTCCCCCTTTCGCCGGTATCACCGACTACCGCGTTAGGGCACACCTAACACCGCTCGTTGTCATGTCTTGCTTTGTCATGCTGATGTTTGCATTATATTTATTGTTTCTTCCCCCTTTTCTCTCCGGTAGACTACGAGACCGACGCTGCTGCTGCCCCGTTCGACTACGGAGTTGACGACCCCTCTCTCTTGCCAGAGCAACCAGGCAAGCCCCCCCCCTTGATTACCAGATATCGCCTACTCTTCTCTATACTGCTTGCATTAGAGTAGTGTAGCATGTTACTGCTTTCTGTTATACCTATCCTGATGCATAGCCTGTCCTTGTTACTACTGTTGTTACCTTTACCTACAATCCTATATGCTTAGTATAGGATGCTAGTATTCCATCTGTGGCCCTACATTCTTGTCCGTCTGCCGTGCTATACTATCGGGCCGTGATCACTCGGGAGGTGATCACGGGTATATACTATACTTTATACATGATACATGTGGAGACTAAAGTCGGGTCGGCTGGTGGAGCACCCACGAGTGGATCTTTGAGGCGGAGCGACAGGGCAGGTTGAGACCGCCTAGGAGAGAGGTGGGCCTGGCCCTGTTCGGCGTTCGCGGATACTTAACACGCTTAACGAGATCTTGGTATTTGATCTAAGTTGGCTACGAGCCTATACGCACTAACCATCTACGCGGGAGTAGTTATGGGTATCCCGGCGTCGTGGTATCAGCCGAAGCACTTCAGACGTCAGCGACGGAGCGGCGCGCACCGGATTGGACTGGAACGCCACTAGGCTAGGTCTGGTTCCGGCCGCCCACGCAACGTGCAGGTGCGCTCAGGGCGATGGGCCCAGACCCCTGCGCGCTTAGGTTTAGACCGGCGTGTTGGCCTCTCTGTTGTGCCTAGGTGGGGCTGCGACGTGTTGATCTTCCGCGGCCGGGCATGACCCAGGAAAGTGTGTCCGGCCAAATGGGATCAAGCGTGCTGGGTAAGTTGGTGCACCCCTGCAGGGAAGTTAATCTATTCGAATAGCCGTGATCTTCGGTAACAGGATGACTTGGAGTTGTACCTTGACCTTATGACAACTAGAACCGGATACTTAATAAAACACACCCTTCCAAGTTCCACAGACAACCCGGTGATCGCTTTTCCACAGGGCGACGAGGGGAGGATCGCCGGGTAGGATTATGCTACTGCGTTGCTACTGGAGATGCTACTTGGGGATGCTACTTGGAGATGCTACTTGGAGATACTACTTGGAGGACTTCAATCTACTCTCTTCTATATGCTGCAAGACGGAGGCTGCCAGAAGCGTAGTCTTCGACAGGATTAGCTATCCCCCTCTTATTCTGGCATTCTGCAGTTCAGTCCACCGATATGGCCCTTTACACATATACCCATGCATATGTAGTGTAGCTCCTTGCTTGCGAGTACTTTGGATGAGTACTCACGGTTGCTTTTCTCCCCCTTTTCCCCTTTCCCTTCTACCTGGTTGTCGCAACCAGATGCTGGAGTCCAGGAGCCAGACGCCACCGTCGACAACGACCCCTACTACATCGGAGGTGCCTACTACTACGTGCAGCCCGCTGACGACGACCAGGAGTAGTTAGGAGGATCCCAGGCAGGAGGCCTGCGCCTCTTTCGATCTGTATCCCAGTTTGTGCTAGCCTTCTTAAGGCAAACTTGTTTAACTTATGTTTGTACTCAGATATTGTTGCTTCCGCTGACTTGTCTATGATCGAGCACTTGTATTCGAGCCCTCGAGGCCCCTGGCTTGTATTATGATGCTTGTATGACTTATTTATGTTTTAGAGTTGTGTTGTGATATCTTCCCGTGAGTCCCTGATCTTAATCGTACACATTGCGTGCATGATTAGTGTACGATTAAATTGGGGGCGTCACACTCCTTTTCAGATTCCTTCGGGTATGATGGAAAAACTGCTAGCTAACACTTTTGCAGGAGATGGAACAAAGCATCCTGATGAACATCTACGCTATGTGGATGATATTTGTGGACTATTTAAGCTTGCAGGTATACCCGATGATGTTGTTAAGAAGAAGGCTTTCCCTTTATCTTTGGAGGGAGACGCATTGGCATGGTATAGGCTATGTGATGATATGAGATCATGGAACTATAAAAGAGTGAAATTGGAATTTCATCAAAAGTATTACCCTATGCATCTTGTTCATCATGATCGCAATTATATATATAATTTTTGGCCTCGCGAAGGAGAAAGTATTGCTCAAGCTTGGGGGAGGCTTAAATCAATGTTATATTCATGCCCCAATCATGAGCTCTCAAAATTGACAATTCTCCAGAATTTTTATGCTCGGCTTTCTGATAACAATCGCACCATGCTCGATACTTCTTGTGCTGGCTCTTTTATGATGAAGCCTATTGAATTTGGATGGAATTTATTGGGTAGGATTAAACGCAACTCTGAAGATTGGGACCTCGACGAAGGTAAGGAGTCAGGTATGCCACCTAAGTTTGATTGTGTTAAATCTTTTATGGATACCGATA
The DNA here is from genome assembly GCF_018294505.1 of Triticum aestivum. Lineage (NCBI taxonomy): Eukaryota > Viridiplantae > Streptophyta > Magnoliopsida > Poales > Poaceae > Triticum > Triticum aestivum. The sequence continues at coordinate 37,694 of NW_025227769.1, read as the reverse complement.
TTTTCTGTAAGTTTAGCACTAAATATGGACATGACTCTGAGATAGTAGCTTCTTTCTGTGAATCTTTTGCTACTTATGTTGATCTCCCCAAGGAGAAGTGGTTTAAATATCATCCTCCCATAGAAGTAAAGTAGCTGCACCTATTAAAGTTGAAGAAAAGATTGTCACTTACAATGATCCTATTGTTCCCACTTCTTATGTTGAGAAACCACCTTTCCCTGTTAGAATGAAGGATCATGCTAAAGCTTCAACTGTTGTTCGTAAAAGCAATACTAGAACTTATACACCTCCTGAGCAAGTCAAAGTAGAACCCAATATTGCTATTGTTAAAGATCTCTTGTCTGATAATATTGATGGGCATGTTATTCAATTCTCTGGTGAAACTGCTAGGATTGCTAAACCCTGTGATAGAGATAAACATAGACCCATGGTAGGCGTGCCCGTTATTTCTGTTAAAATAGGAGATCATTGTTATCATGGCTTATGTGATATGGGTGCTAGTGCTAGTGTTATACCCATTGGCTTATACAAAGAAATTATGCATGATATTGCACCGGCTGAGTTAGAAGAAATTGATGTCACAATTAAACTTGCCAGTAGAGATACTATTTCACCTATGGGAATTGTTAGGGATGTTGAAGTCTTGTGTGGGAAAACCAAATATCCCGCTGATTTTCTTGTTCTTGGTTCTCCACAAGATAGCTTTTGTCCTATTATATTTGGTAGACCCTTCTTGCGTACTGTTAATGCTAACATAGACTGCAAAAAGAGTGTTGTTACTATTGGCTTGGATGATATGGTTCATGAGTTTAATTTCTCTAAATTTAGTAAACAACATCGTGAAGAAGAATTGCCTAGTAAGGATGAAAATATTGGTCTTGCTTCTATTGCTGTACCTCCTAGTGATCCTTTAGAACACTATTTTCTAGACCATGAAAATAATATGTTCATGAATGAAAGAAGGGAAATAGATGAAGTATTCTTTAAATAGGAACCTATTCTGTAACACAATTTGCCTGTTGAAATCCTAGGGGATCCTCCTCCACCCAAGGGTGATCCCGTGTTTGAGCTTAAACCGTTGCCCGATAATCTTAAATATGCTTATCTTGATGAAAAGAAAATATATCCTGTTATTATTAGCGCTAACCTTTCAGAGCATGAAGAAGAAAGATTATTGAAAACTCTGAAGAAGCACCGTGCTGCTATTGGATATACTCTGGATGATCTTAAGGGCATCAGTCCCACTCTATGTCAACATAAAATAAATTTGGAAGCTTATGCCAAACCAGTTCATGATCCTCAACGACGTTTGAATCCTAAAATGAAAGAAGTGGTAAGAAAAGAAATACTCAAGCTTCTGGAGGCAGGTATAATTTATCATGTTGCTGATAGACAGTGGGTAAGTCCTGTCCATTGTGTCCCTAAGAAGGGAGGTATTACTGTTGTCCCTAATGATAAAGATGAATTGATTCCGCAAAGAATTATCACAGGTTATAGGATGGTAATTGATTTATGCAAATTAAATAAGGCTACTAAGAAAGATCATTACCCCTTACCTTTTATTGATCAAATGCTAGAAAGACTATGCAAACATACACATTATTTCTTTCTAGATGGTTATTCTGGTTTTTCTCAAATACATGTGTCGGCTAAAGATCAATCAAAGACTACTTTTACATGCCCTTTTGGTACTTTTGCTTATAAACGTATGCCTTTTGGTTTATGTAATGCACCTGCTACCTTTCAAAGATGCATGATGGCTATATTCTCTGACTTTTGCGAGAAAATTTGTGAGGTTTTCATGGATGACTTTTCCGTCTATGGTTCCTCTTTTGATGATTGCTTGAGCAATCTTGCTTGAGTTTTGCAGAGATGTGAAGAAACTAATCTTGTCTTGAATTGGGAGAAGTGCCACTTTATGGTTAATGAAGGTATTGTCTTGGGGCACAAAGTTTCTGAAAGAGGTATTGAAGTTGATAAAGCCAAGGTTGATGCTATTGAAAAGATGCCATGTCCTAAAGACATCAAAGGTATAAGAAGTTTCCTTGGTCAAGCCGGATTTTACAGGAGGTTCATTAAGGACTTCTCAAAAATCTCTCGGCCTCTGACTAATTTATTACAAAAAGATGTACCATTTGTCTTTGATGATGATTGTGTAGAAGCAATTGAAATACTTAAGAAAGCATTAGTCTCTGCACCTGTTGTTCAGCCACCTGATTGGAATTTACCATTTGAAATTATGTATGATGCTAGTGATTATGCTATAGGTGTTGTTCTAGGGCAAAGAGTTGATAAGAAATTGGATGTTATCCATTATGCTAGTAAGACACTAGACAATGCTCAAAGAAATTATGCTACTACCGAAAAGGAACTTTTAGCAGTTGTATTTGCTTGTGATAAATTCAGACCCTATATCATTGATTCTAAAATAACTATTCACACAGATCATGCTGCTATTAAATATCTTATGGAAAAGAAAGATGCAAAACCTAGACTCATTAGATGGGTTCTCTTGCTTCAAGAATTTGATTTGCATATTGTTGATAGAAAAGGAGCTGAGAACCCCGTTGCAGACAACTTGTCTAGGCTAGAGAATGTTCTTGATGACCCACTACCTATTGATGATAGCTTTCCTGATGAACAATTAAATGTCATAAGCACTTCTGTAGCACTCCATGGTATGCTGATTATGCTAATTATATTGTTGCTAAATTTATACCACCTAGCTTCACATACCAACAAAAGAAAAAGTTTTTCTATGATTTGCGACATTACTTTTGGGATGACCCACATCTTTATAAAGAAGGAGTAGATGGTGTTATTAGACGTTGTGTACCTGAGGATGAACAGGAACAGATCCTACGCAAGTGTCACTCCGAAGCTTATGGAGGACACCACGCTGGAGATAGAACTGCACATAAGGTATTGCAATCCGGTTTTTATTGGCCTACTCTCTTCAAGGATGCCCGTAAGTTTGTTTTGTCTTGCGATGAATGTCAAAGAATTGGTAATATTAGTAGAAGCCAAGAAATGCCTATGAATTATTCACTTGTTATTGAACCATTTGATGTTTGGGGCTTTGATTATATGGGACCTTTTCCTGCTTCTAATGGATACACTCATATTTTAGTTGATGTTGATTACATTACTAAGTGGGTAGAAGCTATTCCAACTAGTAGTGCTTATCATAACACTTCTATTAAAATGCTTAAAGAAGTTATTTTTCTGAGGTTTGGAGTCCCTAGATACTTAATGACTGATGGTGGTTCACACTTTATTCATAATGCTTTCCGTAAGATGCTTGCTAAATATGACGTTAATCATAGAATTGCATCTCCATATCATCCGTAGTCTAGTGGTCAGGTAGAATTGAGCAATAGAGAGCTCAAATTAATTTTGCAAAAGACTATCAATAGGTCTAGGAAGAATTGGTCCAAAAAACTTGATGATGCATTATGGGTCTATAGAACTGCATATAAGAATCCTATGGGTATGTCTCCGTATAAAATGGTTTATGGAAAAGCTTGTCACTTACCTCTCGAATTAGAACATAAGGCATATTGGGCTATTAAAGAGCTCAACTATGATTTCAAACTTGCCGGTGAGAAGAGGTTATTTGATATTAGCTCACTTGATGAATGGAGAACCCAGGCTTATGAAAATGCCAAGTTGTTTAAAGAAAAAGTTAAAAGATGGCATGACAAAAGGATACAAAAGCGTGAGTTCAATTTAGGTGATTATGTATTGCTATACAACTCTCGTTTAAGATTTTTTGCAAGAAAACTTCTCTCCAAATGGGATGGTCCTTACGTTATTGAGGAGGTCTATCGTTCTGGTGCCATAAAAATCAACAACTTCGCAGGCACAAATCCGAAGGTGGTAAACGGTCAAAGGATCAAACACTATATCTCAGGTAATCCTATAAATGTTGAAACTAATATTATTGAAACCGTAACCCTGGAGGAGTACATAAGGGACACTTTCCAGAACGTTCCAGACCCCGAAAAGGAATAGGTATGTGGCACGGTAAGTAAACCGACTCCAAAACAATTTTAAGGCAATATTTCTCCGTTTTGGAATATTTAGAAAAATAAGTAGCAGTCCAGGGAGGACACGAGGCCTCCACGAGGGTGGAGGGCGCGCCCCCTACCTCGTGAGCACCTCGTGTGCCCTCCAGACTCCGTTTCCTTGCACGATATGTATTTTGGTCGGTAAAAATTCATTATATATACTCCCGAAGGTTTTGACTCTCATATCATGCAAATTTCCCCTGTTCTTGTTTCGAGTTGTTTTCTGACAGGTCTAGATCATCATGACGACCCCAAGTGCTTCCAAGGACAAGTTCTTTGAGAAGGTTATCAACCCTTACCTCGCGGAGGTGCTGCGACACCCTCAAACCATTGAGATGCGTGATGGGTTGCTGCACATCGGCGATGTTGAGGGACCAAAGGGAACCAGAGGCGTGGAGTTGAGGCTCGAAGTAATGTAGCAACAAGTTTTCAAGTGCCAGGGGATGGTGGAGCGTGGAATCAGCGCTACCCACAAGATGCTCGCAGAGTTCACCAACAACTATGAGCCGGATGCCAAGAAGACCGAGGAAGCCATCTATAAGCTACATGAGAAGATCGAGCACCTTCAAGCGCAAATCTATGATCTGCAAAACCAAAACTGTGAGTATGAATATAGATTCAAAAGGATGAGTTTGGCTGCAGATTTGAGGATTCCGGAGACTCGATCATCCTTCTATGATGGTGAGCCTATGCCATGGAAGGTGGGAGATAAGCTTGCATCATCATCAACACCTCCACCGCCAACAACAAGGAAGGAGACATAATCACCTGGGTATGGGCACTCCCCTTGGCAATTGCCAAGCTTGGGGGAGGTGCCCTGGTATCGTATCACCATCACAACTCCTATCTTCACCGTTTTTCTTAGTTCGATCCTATTAGTAGTATTTTGATTTAGTAAAGTCATGGCATGATCTAGTTCTGAGTTTTGCTTTATGATCTTTTTTTTGTAATCGAGTCCATGAGCTATATAATAAAGATTAGTGTTGAGTCAAGGGCTTGAGTATTTTGCCATGATCTTGGGCGATTAGAAGAAAAAGAATTAAAAAAGAGAATCAAAGAGTTCATATTGATCTTATTGAAAGTAATGACTTCACATAGAAAGAGTACTATGATTAAAAGTTTTTGGGAGTTGGCAAATATAGCTTTGGTCATCGTTGCAATTAATAGGAAGTAATAAGGAAGAGAGGTTTGACATATAGATATATTATCATTGACATATTTTATGATTGGGAGCACTCATTAAAATATGACATGCTAAAGAGTTGAGGTTGGACAAGGAAGACAACATAATGAGTTATGTTTTCTTATATCTGAGATAAAGTATGTTGTCATGGATCCTCTACCTTGTTGAGCTTGCCTTTCCCCCTCATGCTAGCCAAATTCTCAGCACTAAGTAGAAATACTACTTGTGCTTCCAAATACCCTTAAACCAGTTTTGCCATGAGAGTCCACCATATCTACCTATGGATTGAGTAAGATCCTTCAAGTAAGTTGTCATCGATGCAAGCAATAAAAATTGCTCTCTAAATATGCATGATTTATTAGTGCCGAGAAAATAAACTTTGCACGAACTTGTTGTGGACGTAATAAAAGCGACGGACTGCATAATAAAGGTTCACATACAAGGGGCAATGTAAAGTGACGTTCTTTTGCATTAAGATTTTGTGCATCAACCCTAAACCCGCATGACAACCTCTGCTTCCCTCTGCGAAGGGCGTATCTTTTATTATTATCCTCTACCTTATGCAAGAGTCACGGTGATCTTCACCCTTCCTTTTTCATTTTATCCTTTGGCAAGCTCAGCACGTTGGACAGAACATGATATATATATCTAATTGGATGTGGGGGAGCATGAATTATTATTGTTGACATTACCCTTGAGGTAAAAGGTTGTGGGGCAAAAACTATAAGCCCACGTCTTTCTCTGTGTCCGATTAAAACTCCGTAACCACAAGTATCGCGTGAGTGTTAGCAATTATGAAGGACTAAGTGATAGTTGAGTATGTGGACTTGCTTTTAAGCTCTGACATAGACTCTTTCCGATGTTATGATAAATTGCAATTGTTTCAATGACTGAGGGTATAATTTGTTGGTACTCAATAAGGTTTCTGATTCATACTTTGGCTTTGTGAAAAGATCATCACTTGAACATGAGTAATCATATGACAAAATCTTTATATGTTGCTGTTATGAAATAATCATGATGCCTTCATGTCCGTATTTTATTTTTATCAATGCCTCTACCTCTAAACATGAGGACATATTTATTGTTATCGGCTTTTCGCTTGAGGACAAGCGAGGTCTAAGCTTGGGGGAGTTGATACGTCCATTTTGCATCATGCTTTTATGTCAATATTTATTGCATTATGGGCTGTTATTTCACGTTATGTCACAATACTTATGGCTATTCTCTCTTATTTTACAAGGTTTACATGAAGAGGGAGAATGCAGGCAGCTGGAATTCTGGGCTGGAAAAGGAGCAAATATTGAAGGACTATTCTGCGCAACTCCAAAAGTCCTGAAACTCCACGGAATACCTTAAAATAAATAAAGAAAAATCGTCACCAAAGATGAAGGCCAGGGGGCCCACACCCTGCTCACGAGGGGGGGGGCCTGGGCGTGCCCCCCTACCTCGTGGGCCCCCTGGTGGCTCTCTGACGTCCATCTTCTCCTATATGAAGTCTTTCGATGAGAAAAAAATAGAAGAGAACCTTTCGGGACGAGACTCCGCCGCCACGAGGCGGAACCTTGGCGGAACCAATCTAGGGCTCCGACAGAGCTGTTCTTCCGGGGACACTTCCCTCCGGAAGGGGGAAATCATCACCATCATCATCACCAACGCTCCTCTCATCGGGAGAGGGCAATCTCCATCAACATCTTCACCAGCACCATCTCATCTCCAAACCCTAGTTCATCTCTTGTATCCAATTCTTGTCTCCAAGTCCGGTGCTAGTAGGTTGCTAGTAGTGTTGATTACTCCTTGTAGTTGATGATAGTTGGTTTATTTGGTGGAAGATCATATGTTCAGATCCTTAATGCACTTTATTACCCCTCTGGTTATGAACATGAATATGCTTTGTGAGTAGTTACGTTTGTTCCTGAGGACAGGGGAGAAGTCTTGCTATTAGTAGTCATGTCAATTTGGTATTCGTTCGATATTTTGATAAGATGTAGGTTGTCTAACCTCTAGTGGTGTTATGTGAACATCGACTACATAACACTTCACCATTCTTTGGGCCTAGAGGAAGGCATTGGGAAGTAATAAGTAGATGATGGGTTGCTAGAGTGACAGAAGCTTAAACCCTAGTTTATGCGTTGCTTCATAAGGGGCTGATTTGGATCCATATGTTTCATGCTATGGTTAGGTTTACCCTAATACTTTTTTTGTAGTTGCGGATGCTTGCAATAGAGGTTAATCATAAGTGGGATGCTTGTCCATGTAAGGGCAGTACCCAAGCACCGGTCCACCCACATATCAAATTATCAAAGTACCGAACGCGAATCATATGAGCGTGATGAAAACTAGCTTGACAATATTCCCATGTGTCCTCGGGAGCGCTTTTCCTATTATAAGAGTTTGTCCAGGCTTGTCCTTTGCTACAAAAAGGATTGGGCCACCTTGCTGCACTTTATTTACTTTTCTTACTTGTTGCTCGTTACCATTTATCTTATCACAAAACTATCTGTTACCACTTATTTCAGTACTTGCAGAGAATACCTTCCGGAAAACTGCTTATCATTTCCTTCTGCTCCTCGTTGGGTTCGATACTCTTACTTATCGAAAGGACTACGATAGATCCCCTATACTTGTGGGTCATCAAGGACCAGGAGACAAGATTGGTGCCAAGGTAGACACAGAAACCGGATGTCGACTTGCGGGTATCGGGGCAACCGGCCCAATCCGCATCTGTATAAGCTGTGAGATCCATGGATGGCAACCAAAATATCTGAAGACCAAAGTGAGAGGTGCCTCGGAGATACCGGAGAATACGCTTCACAAGTTCCATGTGAATGTCACGGGGTGCATGCATGAACAGGCAAGCCTGTTGAACCGCATAGGCGATGTCAGGTCGTGTGAGAGTGAGGTATTGGAGGGCACCGGTCAGGTTGCGGTAGTGGGTAGGGTTGGAGAGAAGATGGCCGTCATGAGAGGACAACTTGGCGATGGTGTCAACCGGGGTGGAAACGGGCTTACAATTGAGCATTTTAGCTTGCTCAAGAAGCTTGAGTGTGTACTGTTGTTGACAGAGAAAGAGACCGGAGGTGTTGGTGGTGACGTTGATACCCAAGAAATGGTGGAGGGTACCAAGATCAGTCATGGCGAATTCCTTCTTGAGAGAGATGACGTAGTGAAGTGTGGTAGGGTTGCTAGCAGTAAGGATGATGTCATCCACATAAACGAGCAAATATGCAAGAGAGGATCCATGACGCAAGATAAAAAGTGAAGTGTCGCTCTTGGAACCACGAAACCCAAGTGAGAGCAAGAAGGCTTGAAAGCGAAGAAACCATGTCCGAGGATCTTGCTTGAGGCTGTAGAGAGACTTACGGAGATGACGGACATGATCCGGCTTGGAGGAGTCAACAAACCCAGCTTGTTGCGAGGAGTACACTGTGTCATTGAGTTCACCATGGAGGAATGCATTTTTTACATCAAGTTGATGAATGGGCCATGAATGAGAAGTGGTAAGACTCAACACAACCCGAATGGTAGCCGGCTTGACCACAGGACTGAACATCTCGGAGTAATCCACACCCTCTTGCTGAGTGAACCCATGAACAACCCACCATGCTTTATACCGAGCCAAGGATCCATCAGTGTTGAACTTGTGATGAAAAATCCATTTGCCCGTGATCACATTTTCACCTGCAGGCTTAAGCACCAAAGACCAAGTAGAGTTATTCGTTAAAGCATTAAACTCGTCGAGCATCGCTTGGCCCCAATGGGGATCCTTGAGAGCGGATTTGTATGTGGGTGGAATGGGTGAGATGGGTGTGGTAGAAGTATCAGCGAGAAATAAGCGTCGGGGCATAAGGTAGCCTGATTTAGCTTGTCTGGACATTTTGTGGGAGTTTTGGGGTGGCTATACTGGAACGACATGTTTGGGAATAGGTGGCGAAGGGGTACTGGATGCAGCGGAATCCAAGGTGGATTCGGTGGGGCCTGTGGAAGGGGGCAGCAGGGCTGGTGAGCGGCGGATCCGAGGTGGATCGGGAGGCAGGTGCGCTCGTGGGGGAGGCAGGCGGGTCGTAGGGGACTGGCGCAGCAGTCGAGGTGGGGCGGGCGGGGGAAGCGGGGGACGCAGGCAACATGGTGTGCGGGGAGGGGCCGGGCGACTGGTCAGAGCCAGCTGGTGGGGGGCCGCCTGGGAATCCGTCGGAAGGATCCGCCTGGGGATCCGGGAAAGTGGGATGGGTAGGTGGTGCATGGGGATTTTCTGTGGACTGATACGTCTCCAACGTATCTATAATTTTTTATTGTTCCATGCTATTATATTACCCCTTTTGGATGTTTATGGGCTTTATTTTACACATTTATATCATTTTTTGGACTAACCTACTAACCGGAGGCCCAACCCATATTGTTGTTTTATTGCCTGTTTCAGTATTTCGAGGAAAAGGAATATCAAACGGAGTCCAAACGGAATGAAACCTTCGGCAGCGTGATTTTTTGGAAGAATATGATCCTGGTGACTTGGAGTCCACGTCAGAAGATCCTCGAGGAGGCCATGAGATAGGAGGCCGTCCCCCCTACTTGGCGCGCCCCCTGTCTCGTGGGCCACTCGAGCACCCCCCGACCGACTTCTTTCGCCTATATATGCCTATGTACCCTAAAACCATCAAAAATCAAGATAGATCGGGAGTTCCGCCGCCGCAAGCCTCTGTAGCCACCAAAAACCTCTCGGGAGCCCGTTCCGGCACCCTGCCGGAGGGGGAATCCATCACCAGTGGCCATCTTCATCATCCCGGTGCTCTCCATGACGAGGAGGGAGTAGTTCACCCTCAGGGTTGAGGGTATGTACCAGTAGCTATGTGTTTGATCTCTGTCTCTCTCGTGTTCTCTCTCGTGTTCCCTCTATGGCACGATCTTGATGTATCCCGAGCCTTGCTATTGTAGTTGGATCTTATGATGTTTCTCCCCCTCTACTCTCTTGTGATGAATTGAGTTTCCCCTTTGAAGTTATCTTATCGGATTGAGTCTTTTATGAGAACACTTGATGTATGTCCTGCCGTGCTTATTTGTGGTGACAATGGGATATCATGTGCCACTTGATGTATGTTTTGGTGACCAACTTGCGGGTTCCGCCCATGAACCTATGCATAGGGGTTGGCACACGTTCTTTACTCTCCGGTAGTAGCTTTGGGGCACTCTTTGAAGTACTTTGTGTTGGTTGGATGAATTTGAGATTGTGTGATGCATATCGTATAATCATGCCCACGGATACTTGAGGTGACAATGGAGTATCTAGGTGACATTAGGGTTTTGGTTGATTTGTGTCTGAAGGTGTTATTCTAGTACGAACTCTTTAATAGATTGATCCGAAAGAATAACTTTGAGGTGGTTTCGTACCCTACCATAATCTCTTCGTTTGTTCTCCGCTATTAGTGGCTTTGGAGTGATTCTTTGTTGCATGTTGAGGGATTGGTATATGATCTATCTATGTTATTATTGTGGAGAGAACTTGCACTAGTTAAAGTATGAACCCTAGGCCTTGTTTCCTATCATTGCAATACCGTTTACGCTCACTTTTATCATTAGTTACCATGCTGTTTTTATATTTTCAGATTACAAAAAACCTTTATCTATCATCCATATTGCATTTGTATCGCCATCTCTTCGCCAAACTAGTGCACCTATACAATTTACCATTGTATTGGGTGTGTTGGGGACACAAGAGACTCTTTGTTATTTGGTTGCAGGGTTGCTTGAGAGAGACCATCTTCATCCTACGCCTCCTACGGATTGATAAACCTTAGGTCATCCACTTGAGAGAAATTTGCTACTGTCCTACGAACCTGTGCACTTGCAGGCCCAACAACGTCTACAAGAAGAAGGTTGTGTAGTAGACATCAAGCTCTTTTCTGGCCCCGTTGCCGGCGAGGTGAGTGCTTGAAGGTATATCTTTAGATCTTGCAATCGAATCTTTTTGTTTCTTGTTTTATCACTAGTTTAGTTTATAAAAGAAAACTACAAAAAATGGAGTTAAGTTTGTCTCATACGCTTCATCTTTTTAATATCTTTCGTGAGTAAGAAGAAAAGGAAAATTGTGCTCAAGTGCTAGAAGAAGAATTACATAGAATGCTTGGCATGAATTATGTGAATGATGAGCATGATTGCAATGTTGTTAGTATGAATTCCTTGATATCCATGATGCTAATGATATGCAAAGCCACAAGCTTGGGGAAGCTATGTTTGATGAATATGATATGTTTAGTCCCCCAAGTTTTGATGAGAAAATTTATTATGATGATAGCATGCTCCCTATTTATGATGATTATATTGATGAAAGTGGGTTTGGAAGAGTGTTAACTTTAGGAGGCAGTGATCCCACTATTTTGGAGGATGTTGAATCTTATTGTGATGAATATGAAAGTGGATTTGGAAGAGTGTCAACTTTATTTAGTGATGATTCCACTATTTTGGAAGAGGTTCCAATCGATTATGAGAACAAAGTTGCTATCTATGATGATTATTGTGATGACTTGTATGCTATTAAGAATAATGAAATCCATGAAACTTGTCATTGTGATTTTAGTTTTCAATTGGATTATGCCTCACATGATAATTATTTTGTTGAGTTTGCTCCCACTATTATTCATGAGAAGAATTTTGCTTACGTGGAGAGTAGTAAATTTTGTATGCTTGTAGATCATGAAAAGAATGCTTTAGGTGCTGGTTATATTGTTTAATTCATTCATGATGCTACTGAAAATTATTATGAGGGAGGAACATATGCTTGTAGGAATTGCAATAATGTCAAGTTTCCTCTCTATGTGTTGAAAATTTTGAAGCTATGCTTGTTTTACCTTCATATGCTTGTTGATTATTGTTCCCATAAGTTGTTTGCTCACAAAATCCCTATGCATAGGAAGTGGGTTAGGCTTAAATGTGTTAGTCATATGCTTCATGATGCTCCCGTTATGTTTCAATTCTTATCTTTTATGTGAGCATCATTGTCATCATCATGCATAGCTAGAAAGGCATTAAAGAAAAGCGCTTGTTGGGAGACAACCCAATATTTATCATTTATTTTTTTGTGTGTCCACATGATTATTCTACTGTATTAATCATGTTTTATATCTTTTGTTTCAATAAAGTGCCAAGTAAGACCTTTAGGATAGCTTACGGTGATAGTTGTGTTGATCCAGCTGAAAATCAGAAACTTTTGCACCCAGTAAATTAGTTTTGTTAATTCACATAAACGTGCTTCTGATCTGATTATTTTTTCTCTGGATTGGTACGCAAATTGCTTAGGACTTCCTAATTTTGTAGGATTTTGGGAGTTCCAGAAGTATACGTTTGATACAGATTACTACAGATTGTTCTGTTTTTGACAGATTCTGTTTTCTATGTGTTGTTTGCTTATTTTGATGAATCTATGAGTAGTATCAAAGGGTATGAAGCATAGATAAGTTGGAGTACAGTATATATTACACCAATATGAATTTATAATGAGTTCATTACAGTACCTAAGTGGTTGTTTTATTTTCTTATACTAATGGAGCTTAGGAGTTTTCTGTTGAGTTTTGTGTTGTGGAGTTTTCAAGTTTTGGGTAAAGATTCGATGGACTATGGAATAAGGAATGGTAAGAGCCTAAGCTTTGGGATTACCAAGGCACCCCAAGGTAATATTCAAGGAAGACTCAAGCGCCTAAGCTTGGGGATTCCCCGGAAGGCATCCCCTCTTTCGTCTTCCTCTATCGGTAACTTTACTTGGAGCTATATTTTTATTCACCACATGATATGTGTTTTGCTTGGAGCATCATTTTATTTTGTTAGTATTTGCTTGCTGTTATTTAGAATAGTGTTTTGCATCTTTATTTTCAATAAAAATGTCAAGGATAGCCTTTGCCATGCTTATTTTGCTAGTATACATGTTGCTGTTTTAAAACAGAAAGTTTCCCGCTGTTGCAAAATATCCCTAGAAAAGTCAGAGAATGGTATAATGTTGAAACTTTTTGCATACAGAGCTCCGATAAATCTTTTACAGCTTAGTATTTTTCTCATAATTTTTGGAGTTAGGGAAGTATGATGAATCTTGCATTCTTTACAGACCATACTGTTTTGGCAGATTGCTGTTATGTTTGCGTTGTTTGCATATGTTTGCTTGCTTAATGATTCTATTTGAGGATAGGAGTATTGAATATGCAGAGGCATTTAGTATGCAATGTTGAATAATAATTTTAGTGATTTTTTACAGTAGAAAATAATAAGGTTTTGCATTGGTTTATACTAACCTATCTCACGAGTTCTTGTTGAGTTTGGTGTGGATGAAGCTTTTGATAAAAAAGAGAAACCATGGTATGAGAGGAATTAAGGAGATACAAAAGTTCAAGCTTGGGGATGCCCAAGGCACCCCAAGATAATATTTCAAGAATTATCAAGCATCTAAGCTTGGGGATGCCCCGGTAGGCATCCCACCTTTCTTCTCCAACAACTATCGGTTAGTATCGGTTGAGCCTAAGTTTTTGTTTCTTCACATGAGTTGTGCTCTCCTTGCAATGTCATTTTATTTAGTATTGCTTGCTGTTTGAATACAATACCAGGATCTGAAATTTAATGTTAGAGAGTCTTCACATAGTTGCACAATTATTCGACTACTCATTGATCTTCACTTATATCTTTCGGAGTAGTTTGTCATTTGCTCTAGGGCATCACTTATATCTTTTAGAGCACGGCGGTGGTTATATTTTGTAGAAATTGCTAGTCTCTCATGCTTCACTTATATCTTTTTGAGAGTCTTTTAGAACAGCATGGTATTTGCTTTGGTTACAAAGTTGGTCCTAGAATGATGAGCATCCAAGTTGGGTATAATAAAAACTATCATAGGAAGTGAATTGGATGCTATGATCGATTTGATGCTTGATAATTGTTTTGAGATATGGAGGTAGTGATATTAGAGTCATGCTAGTCGAGGTGATTATGAAAAATACTTGTGTTGAGGTTTGTGATTCCCGTAGCATGCGCGTATGGTGAACCGCTTTGTGATGAAGTTGGAGCACAATTTTATTTATTGAGTGTCTTCCTTATGAGTGGCGGTCGGGGACGAGCGATGGTCTTTTCCTACCAATCTATCCCCCTAGGAGCATGAGCGTAGTGCTTTGGTTTTTGATGACTTCTAGATTTTTGCAACAAGTATATGAGTTCTTTTGACTAATGTTGAGTCCATGGATTATACGCACCTCACCCTTCCATTATTGGTACCTCTCTTGTACCGTGCAACTTTCGCCGGTACCATACACCCACCATATACCTTCCTCAAAACAACCACCATACCTACCTATTATGGGATTTCCATAGCCATTCCGAGATATATTGCCATGCAACTTTCCACCATTCCGTTCATATGACACGCATTACTTTTGTCATATTGCTTTTTGCATGATCATGTAGTTGACATTGTATTTGTGGCAAGGCCACCTTCATAATTTTCATACATGTCGCTCTTGATTCATTGCATATCCCGGTACACCGCCAGAGGCATTCATAAAGAGTCATATCTTGTTCTAGCTTTGAGTTGTAAATCCATAAAATTGTGATGATCTTCATTATTAGAGCATTGTCCTAGTGAGGAAAGGATGATGAAGACTATGATTCCCCCACAAGTCAGGATGAGACTTCGGACTCTACAAAAAGAAAAAAAAAGAAAAAAAAGAGAAAGGCCAAAAAGAAAAAAAAGGCCAAAGAAAAAAAAGAAAAAAAAAGTAAAAGAAAAATAAATAAAATAAAATGAGAGAAAAAGAGAGAAGGGACAATGCTACTATCTCTTTTTCCACACTTGTGCTTCAAAGTAGCACCATGATCTTCATGATAGAGAGTCTCATATGTTGTCACTTTCATATACTAGTGGGAATTTTTCATTATAGAACTTGGCTTGTATATTCCAATGATGGGCTTCCTCAAAATGCCCTAGGTCTTCGTGAGCAAGCAAGTTGGATGCACACCCACTTAGTTTCTTTTGTTGAGCTTTCATATATTTATAGCTCTAGTGCATCCGTTGCATGGCAATCCCTACTCACTCACATTGATATCTATTAATGGGCATCTCCATAGCCCATTGATATGCTTAGTTGATGTGAGACTATCTTCTCCTTTTTTGTCTTCTTCACAACCACCATTCTATTCCACATACAGTGCTATGTCCATGGCTCACGCTCATGTATTGCGTGAAAGTTGAAAAAGTTTGAGATTACTAAAGTGTGAAACAATTGCTTGGCTTGTCATCGGGGTTGTGCATGATTAAATACTTTGTGTGATGAAGATAGAGCAACAGCCAGACTATATGATTTTGTAGGGATAACTTTCTTTGGGCATGTTATTTTGAGAAGACATGATTACTTTGATTAGTATGCTTGGGGTATCACTATTTTCATGTTAATATGAACTTTTATTTTGTATCATTTGGATCTGAACATTCATGCCCCAATAAAGAAAATTACATTGAGAATTATGCTAGGTAGCATTCCACATCAAAAATTCTATTTTTATCATTTACCTACTCGAGGACGAGCAGGAATTAAGCTTGGGGATGCTTGATACGTCTCCAACGTACCTATAATTTTAGATTGTTCCATGCTATTATATTACCCCTTTTGGATGTTTATGGGCTTTATTTTACACATTTATATCATTTTTTCGACTAATCTACTAACCGGAGGCCCAGCCCATATTGTTGTTTTATTGCCTGTTTCAGTATTTCGAGGAAAAGGAATATCAAACGGAGTCCAAACGGAATGAAACCTTCGGCAGCATGATTTTTTGGAAGAATATGATCCTGGAGACTTGGAGTCCACGTCAGAAGATCCTCGAGGAGGCCACGAGATAGGAGGGCCCCCCCCTACTGGGTGTGCCCTCCTGTCTCGTGGGCCACTCGAGCACCACCCGACCGACTTCTTTCACCTATATATGCCTACGTACCCTAAAACCATCAAAAATCAAGATAGATCGGGAGTTCCGCCGCCGCAAGCCTCTGTAGCCACCAAAAACCACTCGGGAGCTTGTTCCGGCACCCTGCCGGAGGGGGAATCCATCACCGGTGGCCATCTTCATCATCCCGGCGCTCTCCATGACAAGGAGGGAGTAGTTCACCCTCGGGGCTGAGGGTATGTACCAGTAGCTATGTGTTTGATATCTCTCTCTCTCTCCCTCTCTCTCTCTCTCTCGTGTTCTCTCTCGTGTTTCCTCTATGGCACGATCTTGGTGTATCCCGAGCTTTGCTATTGTAGTTGGATCTTATGATGTTTCTCCCCCTCTACTCTCTTGTGATGAATTGAGTTTCCCCTTTGAAGTTATCTTATCAGATTGAGTCTTTTATGAGAACACTTGATGTATGTCTTGCCGTGCTTATCTATGGTGACAATGGGATATCATGTGCCACTTGATGTATGTTTTGGTGACCAACTTGCGGGTTCCGCCCATGAACCTATGCATAGGGGTTGGCACACGTTCTTGACTCTCCAGTAGTAGCTTTGGGGCACTCTTTGAAGTACTTTGTGTTGGTTGGATGAATTTGAGATTGTGTGATGCATATCGTATAATCATGCCCACAGATACTTGAGGTGACAATGGAGTATCTAGGTGACATTAGGGTTTTGGTTGATTTGTGTCTTAAGGTGTCATTCTAGTACGAACTCTTTAATAGATTGATCCGAAAGAATAACTTTGAGGTGGTTTTGTACCCTACCATAATCTCTTCGTTTGTTCTCCGCTATTAGTGGCTTTGGAGTGATTCTTTGTTGCATGTTGAGGGATTGTTATATGATCTATCTATGTTATTATTGTTGAGAGAACTTGCACTAGTGAAAGTATGAACCCTAGGCCTTGTTTCCTATCATTGCAATACCGTTTACGCCACTTTTATCATTAGTTACCTTGCTGTTTTTATATTTTCAGATTAAAAAAACCTTTATCTATCATCCATATTGCACTTGTATCACCATCTCTTCGCCGAACTAGTGCACCTATACAATTTACCATTGTATTGGGTGTGTTGGGGACACAAGAGACTCTTTGTTATTTGGTTGCAGGGTTGCTTGAGAGAGACCATCTTCATCCTACGCCTCGTACGGATTGATAAACCTTAGGTCATCCACTTGAGGGAAATTTGCTACAGTCCTACAAACCTGTGCACTTGCAGGCCCAACAACGTCTACAAGAAGAAGGTTGTGTAGTAGACATCATGGACGTAGTGGGGGTGTAGCCAGGGGGTGTGCTGTGTATGGGAAAATGGTTTTGTCAAAAATTACGTGTCGAGACACAATGACGCGGCGAGTGGTAAGATCATAGCAGCGATAGCCTTTTTGTTCGAGAGCATAGCAAGAAAAACGTAGCGGGTGGAGTGTGGGGCAAGTTTGTGATCCATAGTGGCATACAAATTGGGGAAGCATAGGCAACCGAAAACACTTAGGTGATCATATGTGGGGGCACGCCATGAAGAAGAAAATAAGGTGTGTGGGGAGCAATGGCACGTGACGGTCGTCTATTTAGCAAGTATGTGGCGGTGTGAAGTGACTCAACCCAAAAGGGGTAGTGAGGTTGGCTTGTAGGAGGAGGGTGGGCACTATGTCATTGGGGGTACGGATCATACGTTCCGCCTTGCCGTTTTGGGGGGAAGTGTGGGGACAAGAGAAGCGATAAGTGATGTCATTGGTGGAGAAGAAGGTACGAAGAGATGCATTGATGAACTCATTGCCATTGTCACACTGCATGCTTTTGATGACCGTGTGAAATTGAGTGTGAACGAAAGTGAAGAAGCGTTGGAGAATGGTGGAGATGTCGGATTTGTTGCGGAGGGGAAACGTCGGCGAAAAATGTGTAAAGTCATCTAACACAACAAGATAATATTGGCAACCAGAGAAGCTTACAACAGGAGATGTCCACAAATTACAATGTATTAAATCAAAAGGAGCATAAGTCTTGCAAAGAGAGGATGGGAAAGGAAGACGTGGTTGGCGGCCTAGTAGGCATGCACTACAAGGTGAGTGAGGAGCCTTATTACATTCACTAAGAAAATCTTTAGAGATGGAAGCGAGAGTTTGAGCGCCGGGGTGCCCGAGACGACAATGCCACAAATCCGCGGTAGTGATGGTGAGTAGTGCAAACGCCTGAGCTGGTTTATTGCCAACTAAAGATGCAAAACATTATTATAACTAACAGCAAGCAAAAACTAACAAAATTAAAATGACGCTCCAAGCAAAACACATATCATGTGGTGAATAAAAATATAGCTCCAAGTAAAGTTACTGATAGACGAAGATGAAAGAGGGGATGCCTTCCGGGGCATCCCCAAGCTTAGTTGCTTGGTTGTCCTTGAATATTACCTTGGGGTGCCTTGGGCATCCCCAAGCTTAGGCTCTTTCCACTCCTTATTCCATAGTCCATCGAATCCTTACCCAAAAGTTGAAAACTTCAACCACACAAAACTCAAAAAAAAAAAACTCGTAAGCTCCATTAGTATAAGAAAATAAAACCACCACTTAGGTACTGTAATGAACTCATTCTAAATTCATATTGGTGTAATATCTACTGTACTCCAACTTACCTATGGTTCATACCCTCCGATACTACTCATAGATTCATCAAAATAAGCAAACAACACATAGAAAACAGAAGAGTCTGTAGTAATCTGTATAAAACGTATACTTATGGAACCCCAAAAATTATGAAATAAATTTCTGGACCTGAGTAATTTGTCTATTAATCATCTTCAAAATGAATCAACCTAAAATCACTCTCCAGTAAAAAATGGAAGCTATTCTCGTGAGCGCAAAAGTTTCTGTTTTTCACAGCAAGATCATATAAACTTCACCCAAGTCTTCCCAAAGGTTCCACTTGGCACTTTATTGAAACAAAAAGCTATAAAACATGATTACTACAGTAGCATAATCATGTGGACACACAAAAACAGTAAGGATAAATATTGGGTTGTCTCCCAATAAGCGCTTTTCTTTAATGCCTTTCTAGCTAGGCATGATGATGACAATGATGCTCACATAAAAGATAAGAATTGAAACATAATGGGAGCATCATGAAGCATATGACTAGCACATTTAAGTCTAACCCACTTCCTATGCATAGAGATTTTGTGAGCAAACAACTTATGGGAACAATAATCAACTAGCATAGGATGGCACAACAAGCATAGCTTCAAGAATTTAAGCACATAGAGAGGAAACTTGACATTATTACAATTCCTACAAGCATATGTTCCTCCCTCATAATAATTTTCAATAGCATCATGAATGAATTCAACAATATAACCGGCACCTAAAGCATTCTTTTCATGATCTACTAGCATAGAAATTTCACTACTCTCCACATAAGCAAACTTCTTCTTTATGGCATACGTATCATCACAATAATCATCATAGATAGGAGGCATGCTTTCATCATAGTAAATTTGCTCATCAAAGCTTGGGGGACAAAAAATATCATCTCCATCAAACATAGCTTACCCAAGCTTGTGGCTTTGCATATCATTAGCATCATGGATATTCAAGGAATTCATACTAACAACATTCCAATCATGCTCATCATTCAAAGATTTAGTACCAAACATTCTATAGATTTCTTCTTCTAGCACTTGAGCACAATTTTCCTTTCCATCATACTCATGAAAGATATTCAAAAGGTGAAGCGTATTAGACAAACTCAACTCCATTTTTTTGTAGTTTTCTTTTATAAACTAGACTAGTGATAAACCAAGAAACAAAAAGATTCGATTGCAAGATCTAAAGATATACCTTCAAGCGCTAACCTCCCCGGCAACGGCGCCATAAAAGAGCTGGATGTCTACTACAAAACCTTCTTCTTGTAGACGTTGTTGGGCCTGCAAGTGCACAGGTTTGTAGGACATTAACAAATTTCCCTCAAGTGGATGACCTAAGGTTTATCAATCCGTAGGAGGCGTAGGATGAAGATGGTCTCTCTCAAACAACCCTGCAACCAAATAACAAACAGTCTCTTGTGTCCCCAACACACCCAATACAATGGTAAATTGTATAGGTGCACTAGTTCGGCGAAGAGATGGTGATACAAGTGCAAAATCGATAGTAGATAAAGGTTTTTGTAATCTGAAAATATAAAAAGAGCAAGGTAGCAAGTGGTAAAAGTGAGTATAAACGGTATTGCAATGATAGGAAACAAGGCCTAGGGTTCATACTTTCACTAGTGCAAGTTCTCTCAACAATAAGAACATAGATAGAACATATGACAAGCCCTCAACATGCAACAAAGAGTCACTCCAAAGCCACTAATAGCGAAGAACAAACGTAGAGATTATGGTCGGGTACGAAACCACCACAAAGCTATTCTTTCGGATCGATCTATAAAAGAGTTAATACTAGAATAACACCTTAAGATACAAATCAACCAAAACCCTAATGTCACCTAGATACTCCATTGTCACCTCAAGTATCCGTAGGCATGATTATACGATATGCATCACACAATCTCAGATTCATCCAACCAACATAAAAGTACTTCAAAGAGTGCCCCAAAGCTACTACCGGAGAGTCAAGAACGTGTGCCAACCCCTATGCATAGGTTCCCAAGTGTCACGAAACCCGCAAGTTGATCACCAACACATACATGAAGTGGCACATGATATCCCATTCTCACCACAGATAATCACGGCAAGACATACATCAAGTGTTCTCATAAAGAGTCAATCCGATAAGATAACTTCAAAGGGGAAACTCAATTCATCACAAGAGAGTAGAGGGGGAAAAACATCATAAGATCCAACTACAATAGCAAAGCTCAGGATACATCAAGATCGTGCCATAGAGGAACACGAGAGAGAACACGAGAGAGAGAGAGATCAAACACATAGCTACTGGTACATACCCTCAGCCCCGAGGGTGAACTACTCACAATCCCACTCAAAACTGGATCGTAGTCTTTTACCTTCAACGTAAGGGGCCGAACCAGTATAAACCTCGTGTCGCTTGTCCCGATTAACCCCTTCAAGCTTCCTAGTTGCGATGGCTCCACGACTAAGTCCTTTCACGAGGACTTCTGTCGTGACAATTCCACGACACCTGGTGTTTTGTTCCACTCTTGCCGCCTTAGTTTCCGTCATACCGGTGTTATATTCCTTGATTTTGCGTTCCTTACGCGGCCGGGTGTATGGGACCCCCTTGACAATTTGCTTTGAATAAAACTCCTATAACAAGGCACAACCTTGGTTTTAACATTTGCCACCTAAGCCTTTTTCCCTTGGGTTCTGCAGACTCAAGGGTCATCTTTATTTTTACCCCCCCCCCCCGGGCCAGTGCTCGTCGTGAGTGTTGGTCCAACCTGTCAGCCGCCGGTGGCCACCAAGGGCAACTCTGGGCTGGCCTACCGGAAGTTTGGACAATCCGGTGTGCTCTGAGAACGAGATATGTGCAGCTCCTATCGGGATTTGTCGGCACATTCGGGCGGCTTCGCTGGTCTTGTTTTACCATTGTCGAAATGTCTTGTAACCGGGATTTCGAGTCTGATCGGGTCTTCCCAGGAGAAGGAATATCCTTCGTTGGTCATGAGAGCTTATAATGGGCTAAGTTGGGACACCCCTGCAGGGTATAAACTTTCGAAAGTCATGCCCGCGGTTATGTGGCAGATGGGAATTTGTTAATATCCGGTTGTAGAAAACTTGACACCAAATTCGAATTAAAACGCATCAACCGCGTGTGTAGCCGTGAGGGTCTCTTTTTGGCAGAGTCCGGGAAGTGAACACGGTTTTTGGGTTATGTATGAACGTAAGTAGTTTCAGGATCACCCCTTGATCACTTATAGCTTCTCGACCGTTCCGTTTGCTTCTCTTCTCGCTCTTATTTGCGTATGTTAGCCACCATATATGCTTAATCGCTGCTGCAACCTTGCCACGTATCCTTTCCATACCCCTTTAAGCTTTGATAGTCTTGATACCCATGGTTATGGGATTGCTGAGTCCTCGTGGCTCACAGATTACTACAACAACAGTTGCAGGTATAGGTAATGCGATGATCATGACGCGAGAGCGATGTTTACTTGTTTTGGAGTTCTTCTTCTGCTTCTTCTTCAATCAGGGGATAGGTTCCAGGTCGGCAGCCTGGGCTAGCAGGGTGGATGTCGTTGAGTTTCTGTTTGTGTGCATCCGTAGTCGGATGTTGCTCTTATGTATGATGTTGTTGTATTCGTGTGGCATTGTGTGCCTCTTGTATGTATCCCTAACTATTATGTACTGGTACGATGTAGTGATATCCACCTTGCAAAAGTGTCTCCAATATGCGCTTCTATCCTTGGTGGGACCTTCGAGTTCCTTTAGGATAGGGTCGCATATTGGGCGTGACACTTCCGCCATCTCTGGAGTTAACTACACAGCAAGCCAGCACCATGGCCATAATCACACTAGGTCTCTCCGTCCAACATTGTTCAATTTGGAAGGTGAGGTACTTTAGTTTCATCACATGTTTTGGACCGATGATTTACAACTGAAATCCTTACATACAGTATGCAAGTTTATAGGGAAAAAATATGTTGACTTCATTTTTCATAGTTAACTCGAATCATGGAAGATACAATTTGAACTTTAAAACACAACACTAACAAGAAAATAGTACGCCAATTAATAGAAGATCAGGTAAAAATTTATAGGAAAAAATGTACATGGCTTATCGAGAATACTGAGTTTTTCATGGCTTTGGTTTTGATCTTAGCTTCATAATCATGCTTTGGATGTTAACCAAGAATTATTGTTCCCACTTTTGAATAAATTAGAGACATCAAAATCAACTCCACATATTTCTAACTGAACTTTATGATATGGAAATATCTACGAGCTACATTTAGTTACCAAAATATATGGGAGCATGTTTGTCATGGTTGCAAGTTAAGTCCTTGTGCTTAGCTGATGTTCTATGTATTAGTATTGTATAGCTGATAAATTAGGGGAAATCATCACATGAAAGGCGTGTTTAATCAATTTGTCAGTTATTAGCTATTTACTACACCCTCGTTCACAAATATAAGATGTTCCAACTTTTTCAGAATCAGATGCATGTAGACACCTTTTGATGTGTTTGTTTACTCATTTTAGTCTATATGTAGTTTATAGTGAAATATCTAAAACATCTTATATTTGTGAATGGAGGGAGTAATAATTAGGAGTAATTAGCATACGAGTATTACAATACACCATCTAGTTTCCAATGGAACAGTCGTTATACATTAATATTTTTGTGTCAGTATTCCATTTATTCATCCGCCTATTGATGAGCGACACATTAATGGAGCCCTCGCCACCTAATCACAAGTGCCATAAAATTGAGTGGTGT
Organism: Triticum aestivum; assembly: GCF_018294505.1. Classification (NCBI taxonomy): domain Eukaryota; kingdom Viridiplantae; phylum Streptophyta; class Magnoliopsida; order Poales; family Poaceae; genus Triticum; species Triticum aestivum. Next base: position 14,106 of record NW_025227769.1, on the reverse strand, counting down.
GCACACATTGATAGAGGTCTGCAATTCAACGAACACAATGGTAGTATTTGTTAGCTATGGTGAAGTATAGCGTGTATTTGTCAAGACACTCGTATTCACTGAAGTATAGCTTGTATTTGTCACGTATTGAGAAAAATGCTATATTAATAGAGATCTCAAATAGAACACATGGAGAGGATATGATCATCGCATGCGCCATATTCCAAAAGTCCATGTGTCATGCTTTACTAAAAAACAAATCTCTCATATCATGCTCTATAAAAAATAAACCTTGTCTCACAAGCATCAGTGTTACAATCTATACAGATAAAGGAAACTGTACAAGCTGTATCACAAGTGGGACCTTACCCACCAAGGGTGATAAAAAAGAGAAATCGATCACCATCTCTTCTTAATTTTCGCATTTGTGCCCTTGTCCTTGTAATGCTTCTAACATAGGCAGGATTTTCCACGGATGATCAATTGACGTGTAGATTTTGTGTTTTAATGTCAAGTATGTGCATCCTTTACAATAAAGAGTTTGTGTATATTTTGGGCCGGTGTCCCGATGGCATAGGTATTGTTGTATCAGATAAAGGTCTGAGAAGTCGTACAAGGGGATAATAACACTCGGTTTTTCCATCTAATTGCAAATGGAAAGCACAAAAAATAGAATTATCCAACTTGAATAGGATGAAGGTACAATAGTAGGTCACAAAAATCTTAAATTGTACATTTTCAACTTCTATAAAAAGCTCTTTGGTGCTCCGATAGAGAATTTTGTTTCCCTAAATGAGGGCACAGTGATGATATCCCACAATTATGTGCAGAAGAGAATGAGGTGCTCAATGCTCCTTTTACGAAAAAGGAGGTTTTTGAGGATTGTGCAGCTGAAGAATAATAAGGTGCCTGGTTCGGACGGGTTATCGGCGGAATTCTATCTGAGATGTTGCGGGGTTATTCTGGGAAATTTGGTGCCCATTTTCCACGATCTTTTAAATGGCCTACCTTAGTTGTTCAAGCTTAACTTTGAGACTACTACTTCAATGATTAAGAACGAAGAGGCAGTTAGAATTGAGCAGTTCAGGCCCATTTACCCACTGAATGTTAGTTTTAAGATTTCTACCAAGGTGGGTACGAAACGTCTAACTTGGATTGCGTATTATGTGGTTAAGTTGACTCAGACTGCTTTCATGCCAGGACGATACATACTAGAGGATGTTGTGGTTCTGCATGAACTTTACATGAAAGTCAATTCAAGAAACTTGACAAAGTCATCTTCAAAATGGATTTTGATAAGGCTTGCTGCAGCAAGCATTGCGGATGAATGGTTTCGATACTGCTTGGAGGAACTAGGTTGAAACCTTTGTACAAGGAGGCTATGCTGGTGTCAAGGTTAATGATGATGTTGGTCATTATTTCTAGACGTAGAAGGAATTGTTGCAAGGGAGATCCATTGTCCCCTATCTCGTTCAACATTGTTGCAAACATGCTAGCAATCCTAATATGTGGATCCCAAGAGGACAGTCGGGTAGGTGGGGGGGGGGGGGCGTTGATCCCACATCTTATGGATGTGGGTGTCTCTATCCTACAATATGCCAATGATACTATAATTTTCATGGAACATGATATGCCTAAGGCAAGAAATATGAAATTAGTCTTGTGTCTTTTTGAACATCTGTCTGACCTTAAAATAAACTTCCACAAAAGTGAATTATTCTTTTTTGGACGGGCCAAAGATGAACAAAATAATTACAAGCAATTATTTGGTTGTGAGATTGGATCTCTCACGTTCAGGTAGCTAGGGATCCCATTTCACTGTTGAAACTTAACGAAGAAAGAATGGAAATGTATTGATGATCGATTCAAAAAGAAAAAGCCTACCTATTGGAAGGGAAAGCTTATGTCTTATGGGGTTACGTTGATTCTTATAAACTCGATGCTTATGATTATGCCTATGTTTATGCTCTCATTGTTTGAAATACCAGTATGGGTACGAAAAAAATATACTTCTATAGATCATGGTTCTTTTGGCAAAGTGATGAGAATAGAGCAAAATATAGGCTGCCTAAGTGGGATATTTTGTGTATGCCCAAAGACCAAGGGGGATTGGGTAATGAAAACCTGGAGGTTAAGAATAAGTGTCTGCATAGTAAGTGGCTTTATCGTTTTCCTCTGAGGAGGAGGGGTATGGATACGGTTATTGCAAAACAGGTACCTACTTCCAAGACCTTATCTCAATTAACGGCACAACCAAATGATTCCCCCTTTTGGAAGAGTTTAGTGAGAACTAAGGTAGCATTCTTTAATAGGGGTAAGTTTATTATTGGAGATGGGTGTACAACTCGGTTTCGGGAGGAGATACTTTTTTTTACCCGTTTTCCGTTTTCTTTTCTTTTTTCTTTTTTTTCCTTCTCCCGTCTTCTCTTTTTTCTTTTCTTTATTCATTTCCTTTTTCTTTGTGCCTTTCTTTGTTTTTATCAGTTTTTGTTCTTTTTTGGTTTTTCTTTGTCTCTTTTGGTTTTTATTCTACATTTATTTGTATATGTCAAGAACATTTTTCTAATAAATGTTTAACATTCTCCAATACAAATTTTAACATTTTTTAAATAAACATTCAACATTTTTTCTATACATATTTTTATTTTATTTTCAAATCATTGATTAACATTTTTCAAATACAAAATTAGCATATTTTGAATACATAGTCAACATTTTTACACATATTTAGCATTTTTCAAATTCTTGATTAACATTTTTCAAATACTTATTAACTATTTTTTCCAGTGCTTGATTAAAAAAATTATGTACATGGTCCAAAATTTTTACAATTTTTCTAGTATGTGGTCAACATTTTCTCTATACATACTTAACATTTTCCAAATGCTTGATTAACATTTTTGAAATATTTGTTCAAGCTTTTTTCAAATGACTTATTAATATTTTTATATACATGATCAATTTTTTTTCATTATTATTCTAATCTCAAAAAATTTCTAAACAGATTTAACATTTTCGAATGTTTGATTAACACTTTTCGAATAATTATTTAACATTTTTTAAATTCTTGATGAACATTTTGTCAGATAAAGGATTATCATATTTAATGCATGATCAACAATTTTTCTCTACACTTTCAACAATATCTGAATGTTTATTCAACATTTTTCAAATAGTTGTTCAACATTTTTAGTTGTTCAACATTTTTCAAATATTTTTTGTAGAGTGTTTTTTGTGCTATATATATCTAATATTTTAAAGTATAAACAAAAGCACTAAAATAAAGCAAAAAAATAAACAGGAAACATTAAAAAAAGAAAAAGTGGCTGTGGTCTCCTGTGGGCATGGGCCGGCCCAGCTCACTCGCCCCTTCAGTGAGTCGGAAGCTATACTCTCTGACGGCAAGATATAGGGGCGCCCGGGTAATCATCTTTAAAAAAACGCTCAAGAGGCCTACGGGGCTACCATGGAAAAAAGAGAGCTAGCGGCCCAGGGTTAAGGGCATGGCCCTCTTGTCAGGTCCAGTGTTGGACTGATCAAAAGTTCAGACTATCAGACCCGAAGAAAATAGCGAATATAGGCGAATTTTTTTTGCGGGTAAAATTTAGGCGAATTTGAGAGGCACCTAAGGGCCAGCCAAGAACACTGGCCATAGGCTGAATCAAATAAACCACGGGCGCATCAAAATGCAGCAACTCGTGTCCGGACACATTAACCTTTCCATGTTCAGAACTCTGGTCTCAGTGAAAGCACGAAATTCATCTTCTGCTGATGGACTGAAACTTTCAGCAGAATAACTCAAGTGCTCAACTCACTGCAGCTAAGAGAATGCCATGGAATAGTGGCCATTGTCAACGCATTATTACAGACTAATGTTCAAGCAGTTTCGGGTGTACATAATGGTGATGCCAACGTTGAAATGGTTTCCTACTAAACCAAAGCTGGGTTTTCCTGAACCCATATTTCAACAATTCAACTAAACTACTAAAGGAACCGAGTTCTAGTGCCATGGCGTCCAAGGCGGCGACACTTCCGACGAGGTGGACATGAAGGAGACTTCTAGGTGTCCTGGCTCTGTTATCTCTCTGCTATGCATCGACATCCGCGTACTGCAGCGCCATGTAGGCTGACACTTCCGACGAGGTGGACATGAAGGAGACTTCTAGGTGTCCTGGCTCTGTTATCTCTCTGCTATGCATCGACATCCGCGTACTGCAGCGCCATGTAGGCTGAGTTGGCAGAAAAGGTGTTAAGCAGTTAGGCATCAGGTGTCACAGGTACCGCAAGAAATTTAAATAAGAAGATACTAGAAAAGAAAGCTGATGTACAAAACCTCAAAACAATGTAATGTGTTGTGGGATAGAACCTGAATTTTGTCCACACATTACTCGAAACAGTTACAGTAGGCTAAAAAACAGAAATCATTCATTATCTTTTCTGTCAAGCTGAACTAGGCAGACCGAACTGATTTGGGTTTTCAAGTTCAGAAGTTTTCCACTAGCGGCATACAAAAGTTCAGTGCATCGAATTGAAGAACTAAACCATCTGAGCCAATAATTTCCATATCAAAGATCAGTGTGGATTTTTGACTGATGAAATGATTTCCTCCTCGACAAACAACTAGCTTCAGACAACCTTCTAGCATAATGTGGTGCCTGTTGAACGCCTACTGATCTGATTGAGCAACTTACAGCAGTTCAGAGTTCAGACTAACTGAAACAGAATAGCCGCAAAAGTTTCAGCAAAGTGTTTTTCAGACTACCAGTTTTGAACTCTGTTTTCAGATTAGCACTCAACTGACATCAAACCCATAATATCCGGACAAGTGGAGAAGAGTAGGATATGGAGGGGCTCTCACCAGGCGACCCGACGATGACGACGATGATGTGGAGGGTCTCGCCGCTGCGGGGCAGATCGACGACCAGTGGAATAAGCCGGCCATCATGCGTGGGCAAGCACATGACGAGGTCGGCGACCTCCAGGTCCATGATTGCGAGGTCGCCCAGCCGCGTAGCCAGCTCGCTCCTCAGGCGGAACACGGACCTCCCCCCGAACACGAACGTGCCGTGGGTGATGAGGCCCCCGTGGATGTCCGGCCACACGTACATGATCATCCGCGGCCGCAACAAGAGGTCGGGAAGCTGCAGTTGAGTCGCAAAGAAAGCGCAAATTTCAGATGAGGAATCCAAAGAAAGCGCAAATTTGGCAAGAACAGAGCCAAGAATTGCTCCCAGGCGATTGAAATTAACACGATTTGCATATTCCGATGCATGTTAACGATATTCAAGAACCCAATTCGCGCAAATTCTGGAAGAATCAAGAAGCAGACATGGCGGACTCACCGGAGACGGACGTGGAAGGCGAGGCATGATCTCCCTGGCGGGGATGACCTCCACGACCCAGTGCATCATCGTGCTGATGTTGTTGATGTCGTCGATGTGGTCGACGCTGACGCCGTTCTTCCAGCGGCGGTACCTCCCGTTGGCGCGGAGGTTGCCGCCGTTGATGTGGTTGAGGAAGAGGTTCTCCATCTGGACGGCCTGCCAAAGCATTAGATCCACCTCCGAGTGAAAGTAGTTGCGCTGCTCGACGCGGCGCCCGCGGTGGCCGCGGCGCGCCGGCGCGGCCGTGGCGGCGAGGTAGCCACCGTAGGCGGCGCTCTGGAGGAGCAGGTACTGGCCCTGGTACAAGTGCACCGCCCAAGCCACGTTCATCGACGCGCGGAGCCGGCGGAGGGAGACGCCAAGCCCGTCGTCGTCGGCGTGCAGGTACGTCCCGCGCCCGCGGCTCCGCAGCCGCACGTGCTGGCCGTCCTGGAACAGCTCCATCGGTCGCCGGTGAGTCGGTGACGCTGGAGAGCAGAGGCGCGCGGTGGAGAGGTGGGGATGGTGAGTTCTTTGTTTCTTGGCGCTCCGGCGACGAAGAGAAGATGGGAAGCCAAGAAGCGGGAGCTGTTGGTTGGGACGGTTACGATGGGCGCCAAGCCAGAGTATTTCAAAGGTGGCCTGACGCCGTCGCCGTGCTCACCTTTCGGCAGTAGGTGGGCTATTGGGCCGTGCCTAGGAAACGTAATACCTCTCTGCTTCTCAGTTAAGCTAAAAAAGCTCCCCTCAAAAAAATGCATTAGCGCTAAAAAAAACTGTGACGGCTGAGGAATTTTTTTTAAAAAAAACTGTGACGGCTGAGTAACACAGAATGTTTGCCTAAAAAAAGTTAAGCTAAAAAAACAAAACTGTTTTTCGCTAATTTTCTAGGGGTTACC
>NW_025227769.1:2385-7381 GCF_018294505.1 Triticum aestivum | reverse complement strand
GCTTCACGGATCCACCCGTGGTTGTTGGGAAAGACTTGGAGGAAAGATAGATGGAGAACTAGGGTAGAGGGAAGAGGAGTTAGAGAAGGAAGTGCCTGTCAGGGTGCAGCCAGTCGGTAATGTGGACTGAGGAGCGAGATGGATCTAAGACGATGGGGGTCAGCCATAAGTAGATAAGGAGGAACACAATTTGGGATTGGAACTGTCTCTGGAAGATCGTTTTGAAGGACTCAATCTGCATGGTGAAGAAGAAATGGACCTTGATTTCTGTGCAAAGTTGAAGACTCTGATTAATGAGGTTCGATGGCTGGCAATCTTCATAGTCCATACCACTAGAATGTTTAGTCACGCTGCTATGTTTAATGCAATGCGCACTGCGTGGGCGTCGACACGGCAAATTACTTCAGGACCATGGGAGCAAATTTATTCATTTTTCAGCTTAGCTGCCAGAGGGATTGGAAACGAGTGATAGATGGAGGCCTATGGTTGTTTCGAGATGCGGTAGTAGTGATGCAAGAGTATGATGGTTCTAGCAATGTGGAGGATTATAAACTGGATAAGATTCCGGTCTCGGCAATGATTCATGGTGTGTCAGATGGTCTCATGAGAAAGAAGGAACTGACATAGATGGTTTTCAGAAAGGTAGGGGAGCCGCCCATAATGGTGATCGTCAACAAGGGAATAATCAATCCTTCGAGAATTTTGAGAGCTCGTGTCTACCTTGATGTTAATGTTCCTTGGTGAGGTTTGTTCCTATAAGGAGAAAAGCATTAGGCTACACCGAAAAGAAATGCAAAACAATATGGTCTATATTTGAATGCAGAAAGGATTGGATTATTACTGTTGTAAAAAAGAAATATTAGAAAAGTGTACTTTAAAAAGTGTACTTCCTATTGACTGGTGACAAAAGTTTAAAAAAAACAAAGGAAAATAACTAGTATTCTTCTCTCTCATTCTCTTTCTAGAACCATCTACAACCCACCCAACACATCTTCTGCTTGCCTAGGAGGCATGCACCTTTACCTTTTTGTGGTAAAGATGACGTGATGGTTCTAGAACACATCGGAGACAACTAGCTGATGGGTACTGTTCATGTGAATCCCGCCGCTCTCAACAGTTAGATTGAGGATACCAACGATCAAGATTGATGATTTAGGTCCATTTAAAACTGATACATTATGTAGTGGCACGGATTATTCCTATAAGGGGTGTTAGAATACCCATTTCCTGGGGCTCACCGAGGGCTGAGAGGGCCTCCGCGTTGTCCGTTTGCCGGTGGCGTGCCGCGGGGGCCTCTCGGGGGCTCTCCGCGCCATCTGATCTGCTCGGACGGCGAACACCTGGGTGATCCACCTCGGCGGTCCATGACAGGTGGACCGCGAGTGCACGACCGAGGCTATCGTCATTGGGTGGCATTGGGCATGGCCACGAGGGATGTCCCTCGCGCTGCCCCCCGTGCGATGGTGTGGCCGGACCCACCCACTGACGTCCTCACCATGCACGTCGGGTTGGTCTGGTCACGCAAGCCGGGGTGCGTGGCGATCGCGCAAGCCAGGTGGTGTGCGGGGCTCCCTCTGCCAGGAGCGAACCAGTCAGATTCGTGTGTTGCATCTGCAGCGCCGATTGTCTTGTGGATCCGGATGTCAACACCGTTGGGCTCACGGCATGCTGGTTCACTCGCGCCGATTGGGCCCTATGTTGTGCAACATCATGGTGGTTTGTGGGGCCAACCTATGAAGGTTGTTGGGCTGTGTGCATGGCCGCGTTGTTTTTTTGGCCATTGATCCTGTCCGGACGCGTGGGTGGCTTTCCCGGGCGGACGCAAGGGGCTTGGTCTGGCAAGACATGGAGGGACTAGCCTGCCCTGTTACTTCACGGGCTTTGTCGACCGGCGCATGTGGGTCGCCTTCACCCGCTCAACTTCATCGGACTTGGAGGATCTTTGCCAACCCGGCTTCTCGTCATCGTGGACATGCTTGGCCAGCATTTTTTGGTCGTGGGGCCTGCCCGGCCGTGCCATCCTGGTTTGATGGCAAGTGCTCTGTGTTGCCTGTGCCGTTCCGGGTAAGATCAGCAGTGCGCATGTCCGTTCTCTTGACATAACCTTATGGTGGGTCCCAACTAAATTAGATGTTTTCTTTGCGCTCTGATGCCATTGGCTGGCAATAGGCGGTTTTGTGACATGTGGGAGGGGTTGATGCATGCGGGTGGTGATATTCTCATTTCCTCCTTCTCTAGATGTTATGTATTTGTGTATTCAAGGACCATACTGAAGCATTTCTCAAGTTCCGATGCAAATTCGAGGACCAAATGTGTAATTTTCTCTGTATGGACTCGAAGAGGAGGTACTGAATAAGCAAAAGAAGGCAACCCCATTGAAACGAGGGGTGGAAATCGGTGGCCTTTGTGTGTTCTTTAATTAGCCGTGTTGTGCCTGTAAGGTGTTTGTTGATTTGTCTAGCCGTGGCGTACAGGGAGGGTAGTGAGAGACTCTAAAGGACCTGACAGTTAATACCCATGATTATTATAGTGTTGTGGGATACTATAACCTGAGAACAGTGTAATTTGCAGAAACTAGTATTCTTACTATGTCGTGGGATACAATTTTGTTGAGAACTCTGTCAAAATAAAAATTCATTTTCTGCTGATGGACTGAAACCTGAAAAGGCACATTTAAAGTCGAGTGCTGAATTAACTGCTGTGACACCTAAAAGAAATGCAGTCGGCAGCAGTGCTGAAGTAGCATCTAGAATAAGAAGCAAACATTATGAACCAATGTTCACTTCACACTGGTCCTGAAGTTCAGAACCACAGTGGTTCCTCCTATCTAGAAAATGAATCAGTTTCAGCTAGCAGAATCACAAGAGCTGCTAGGGTTTTCCTAAACCTATATCTCAATGCAGAATGCACTTCTGAGTTCTCATGTCATCGTGTCCGAGGCGGCGGTTGGAGTCCTGCTCTTATCCTTTTCTACTCTGCACCGACATCCGGGTACCGCAGCTCGACGTTGGCTGAATTAGAGCAGAAGGTGAGGAAGTCAGGCATCATGTCAAAGGCAATACAACCACTGGAAAAGATTAATAACTTAAATATCATGTCAAAGTTTCTACTAGCGGCAAGTAGTACAAAATGGGAAACCTAAATTATCTGTATCAAGGACAGTAGTATGAAACCAATAATTTCTGTATCAAGGTTTAGTGTGAATATGTGCCTTATGTAATGATTTTCTCCCAACAAGCTTCAGACCACGTTTTGTACATACCTACTATTAACTGTTTTATTCAGTGTTTCTTTGAAGAAATCTAAACATTATTTCCATTTAACTTCTACTTACAGCACAAGCATGGCCATCCACCAACATGCAAAACAAGTTCAAGACCAAAAATATGTGTTTCTTGCTGTTTACTCAACTGAACCAGATTTGGGTTTTCAAGTTCCAAAGTTTCCTGCTAACAGCATACAGATTAAATTGAAGAGCTGGATTCATCTAAATCATGGACAGTTCAAAAACAATAATTTCCAAATCAAGGTTGAGTGTGAATACGTGTTGATAAAATGTTTTTCTCCCAACAACTAATTAGCTTCAGACCTCTTTCTAGCATTCAACTACTTTTACTTCTATCAAAAACACAACAGTCCTGAATTTTGTGTCTCAACAGAGTAGCAGCAGTTCCAGTAAACTGTTTTTGGGACTAACAATTTCATTAAAGCAAAACCAAAGATGCATCGGGGTAGGCCTCTCACCTGGGGCTGGCTCCCCGGCCATGAGGACGACGATGTAAAGGGTCCGCGTGCCGCGGGGTAGGTTGACGGCGAGTGGGGTAGGCCGCTCGTTAGTGCCGCCTGGACGCACATGACGAGGTTGCCCATGCCAATGCCTATATCGCTGGCCAGCTCGCTCCTCAGGCGGAACACAGACCTCCCCTTGAACCTATGGCTGAGGCATAGGGAATGACTTTTATTTTCTCTCTATTTTCTGCAGTGGTCGGGCTTTGAGTCTGACTCAACTTCACACCTTGTAACACAAGCACGAACCCTTTCTTTGATGATCCATTTTGAGCTTCTTCAAAACTTTGTCAAGGTATGTGCTTTGTGAAAGTCCTATTAAGCGTCTCAATCTATCCCTATAGATCTTGATGCCCAATATATAAGCAGCTTCATCGAGGTCTTTCATTGAAAAATTCTTATTCAAGTATCCTTTTATACTATCCAGAAATTATATATCATTTCCAATCAATAATATGTCATCCACATATAATATCAGAAATGCTACAGAGCTCCCACTCACTTTCTGTAAATACATGCTTCACTGTAAGTCTGTATAAACCCATATCTATGCTTTGATCACCTCATTAAAGCGTATATTCCAACTCTGAGATGCTTGCACCAATCCTGTGACGCCCGGATAATCAAGCTACAGTAACCTCTACTAATGATGCCACGTCACCTCGATTACTGTTGCTAATCTCGCGTTAGTTTGAAAACTATTCAAAATTCAAATTCAAAAATATGGCAAACAACAAAAGGTTTCAAATATTAAAACTAAAATGTTCGGAGTGAGCCAAATAATTCATAAGTAATGTTGGTGGGTAAACCAAGTCATTATAAAAAGTTTAAATGCACTTAACTAAATAAAATAGTAGCAAAAACAATTATTTGAATGCTATTAAATTAATAAACAAATGTTAAACTAGCTTATTAATCACAAACTTTTTAGGGTAGTGAGTTATTTTGAAACATTATTTTAGGAGTTATCATATTTTACTAAACTAAAAATAATGTGTATCTAGGATAAAACAGAAAATAAAAATAATAAAACAGTAAAGAAAAACAAAACAAAACCAAAAGAAAGTAAAAGGAAAAGCCCTTCCCCCCTTACTGGGCTTCAGCCCAGCTGGACACTGGGCTAGCCGGGCCGGCCCAGCCGGCGCCCCACTTCCCCCTCCATATCCCCCACCCGGGGGAAAACCTAACCCCCCGTCTCCCACTCCCCCAC
>NW_025227769.1:0-1630 GCF_018294505.1 Triticum aestivum | reverse complement strand
TTGCCGTCTTGCGCTAGAGGTCACCATGGTTGGCACCCCGCTCACCTCGCCTCTGGTGCCGTCCCCTCCCCTCAGCCACGCCGGCCCCGAGCGCGCGGCCGCATCCCGCTTGCCCGGCCTGGCCGCGTCTCCTACCTCCCGCTCCCCGCCTAACCGCCTGCGCCGCCGCCCCTTGGGCTCGCCCACACGGCGGCCTCACGCGCTGGCCGCCGCCGGCAACCGCTGCCGACTCCGGTCGCCGTGGCCCTGGCACCCCTCTGCACCTGGTGCCGGCGCTCGTCGCCGACGCCTTCTCTGTGCAAGAGCGCACATCCAGAGAGGCTTGGCTGTGTGCCACTGGCCAATGGGGCCCGTCCCCTAAAAAAAAGAGAGAGAAAGAAAAAGATTTGGTAAAAAAATAGCTATTAAATAAAATAAATAAATAAATAAATTTAATTAATTACCTTAGTAAATAATGTTTAGTCAACCTAATCACCTTATTGAACTAACTAGTTCTGTTTAGATAAATTGAGTCAATGACAATCGGGCCCCACCATCAGTTTGACCGGTCAACGGTCCGAGTTGACCGCTGACGTCATGCTAACATCACGCTGACGCAATAAATGAATTTTTCAATTAAACGAATTTAGTAATTCCAGAAATTAATTAAAATCTTTGAAAATTATTATAAAATAATCAGTAGCTCGGATGAAAAAACTTTGTACATGAAAGTTGCTCAGAACGACGAGACGAACCCGGATACGCAGCCCGTTCGTCCACCACACACCCCTAACATATCAAACACGCAACTTTCCCCCTCTGGTTCATCTGTCCGAAAACGCGAAACACCGGGAATACTTTCCCGGATGTTTCCCCCCTTAACCAGTACCACCTCATACCGCGTTAAGGCACGCCTAGCATCGCTTCTTGACATGTCATGCATCGATATGCATCTGTTTACTTGGTATTCATTGTTTCTTCCCCCTCTTCTCTCCGGTAGACTACGAGACCGACGCTGCTGCTGCCCAGTTCGACTACGGAGTTGACGACCCCTCTCTCTTGCCAGAGCAACCAGGCAAGCCCCCCCCCTTTGATCACCAGATATCGCCTATTCTCCTCTATATTGCTTGCATTAGAGTAGTGTAGCATGTTACTGCTTTCATTAATCCTATTCTGATGCATAGCCTGACATTGTCGCTACATCTGTTGATACCTTACCTGCAATCCTAAATACTTAGTATAGGATGCTAGTTTATCATTGTTGGCCCTACCTTCGTGTCAGTCTGCCTTGCTATAATATTGGGCCGTGATCACTCGGGAGGTGATCACGGGTATATACTATACATACATACATACTATACAGATGGTGACTAAAGTCGGGTCAGCTCGAAGAGTACCCGCGAGTGATTCACGGATTGGGGGCTGAAAGGACCTTTGTCCCGACGGCCCTCTGTGTGGATCTTTGTGGCGGAGCGACAGGACAGGTTGAGACCGCCTAGGAGAGAGGTGGGCCTGGCCCTGTTCGGCGTTCGCAGACACTTAACACGCTTAACGAGATCTTGGTATTTGATCTGAGTCTGGCTACGAGCCTATACGCACTAACCATCTACGTGGGAGTAGTTATGGGTATCCCGACGTCGTGGTATCAGCC
>NW_025227768.1:0-5084 GCF_018294505.1 Triticum aestivum | reverse complement strand
ACTGTGGCATGTTTTGCTATTTATTTACCATATAAGCCCTTTATGTGGTGTCGCATAGACGCCCGACTGTGGCATGTTTTGCTATTTATTTATCATATAAGCCCTTTATGTGGTGTCGCTGAGACGCCCGACTGTTGCATGCTTGTTATGCAATTACCCTATAAGCCCTTTCTGTGACGTCGCACAGACGCCCGACTGCGGCATGTTTGTTATTTATTTCACTTATGAGCCCTTTCTGTGGTATCGCTCAGACGCCCGACTGAGGAAATTCTATTTCTACTCTCTTATTGCATTATGCATGTGTTGCGTGAATAACTTATCTGCGTGCATCATGGATTATATTTTTGGGACTGACGTTGTGATCATAGAATATTTCAGAATATGATTATCGTTTGTTATATTATACCCATGTTCAAAATGTTTGCGAGTACATTCAAAGTACTCACTGGCTTGTCTATGGCTATTGTCTTGGCCAGATTTCTTGCACGGAGAGGAGCAACGAGATGACAGCCTCGGAACCTAATCAATGGTGATAGCAGCCTCACGAAGATAGGAGTTAACCTGGTCAGCTGTTCCCGTGGGAAATGGAGTTCCCCAGACGTTGATGTCTACAAACCGCTTTCGCCACCAACCACTAGAAACCTCCTGTTGTACTCATAGGCCAGAATGGTCTTGTACTACATATCATGTATTTTGCTTGGAGTTATTGTATCAAGTTTGTGTCTCGCCAGCTAACAGTAGTCCTGGGGCTGGTGAGCATAAGGGCCATTTTCTGGGAAATTAATATCCCGAAATCCGGTCCTGGCAGACTTGGTATCAGAGCCAGGCTGACCATTGGCTAACCCTATCTTAGCCAGGTCAATAAACCTAGGTTAACCAAACCACCAGACCATAAGCTAACCCCGGCCAAGCTTCTCACGTAAGATAGCCCCATAGTGACCCGACACCTTTTGGCGGTCGGTGCCCAACCTATCAGCCTAGCCTGTCGATCATGCGCCAGTGACCGACACCTAAATTGTCTCATTCGCAAGCGTGCGAAGGAAGACTCCGCCCTCTTTTTCTATAAAAGGGCGCGCTAACCTCAACACAGCACAACCCAGCCTCCTTCCCCAAACCAAGACATAATGCCTGGCCCCGCCGTACACAATGAAACCAGAGCAAACAACCTTGGAGGTTTTGTGACCGTGCTAGCAAACCTCACCCGCCGTGCTTTTGCATTAGAGGAGCCTCCAGAATATGTTGTGTACCAAGGACCCATGAGCGGTGAGAGCCGTCAATTCTGGGCCACTGTGCACATCTATGGTAGGGGTCTATCGCTAGAACGCCCCTACAGGTTCACCGGAAGGACAACTTCCTTTGAGCCACAAGCCATTCAACTAGCTGCTCGAGAGGCTATAGTTCAACTCCGACACTTGTCGCCCAGAGTTAACTGTCGCTTGTTCTACTACTACCCCAGCCGTGACGGGTATGGTAGGCCACCCAAGGTTGTCAACGGAGATCACGAGACGGATCCTGCATTATTGCATCTAGTGCGCTATGTAGGTGCACTAGAGGAACTGTTTGATCAAATCACCCTTGATCTGATCGCAGCTCGTGGAGAGCTGGTTCGCCGAGCCCCGGCAAGAGGAGAAGATGAGCCCGACGCCAATAACCCAGTAGTGTTGTTCGGACACCCGATCGAGACCTTGAGGACTGCCCCAGCCATCGACCACAATACTTTGGTGTCCCCAGAAGTGCTTCGCCGCATTTTGGGAACACGCTCCAGCGGGATTGTGGCCAACAATCCCCGGGATGGTCATCATCGCTACGCCGACCCGGCAGCCCCTCCACCCCCTCCAACTAATCCTGAGGGCAAAACCCGTGGAGAAACCTCGATGTCCACAAAACAGGCTCGTTTAGATATAAACGAGGTAGACTAAGTCACTCGAGTACTATCGAGTCTCAGTATGCCCACGCCCCGTGGTTATGTAATCTTGCATCAGCTTAAATAATCACAGCTTGCTTGTGTGCCTCTGTTTTAAATAGTAGCCTTACATTAAATATGTGAGCACGCAGTTGCATTTTTTTTCTTTTAGGCATAGCTACCAAAATCATGCCGATGACTTCCACAGTGATACATCACTTTGACGAGATATGTGTAGATGTAGCAATAACCCCGACCCCATGGAGCAGACCCGATCAACTAGTTACCTTTCACCACGGTAAATAACCTAGCCCCAATGCTATATAAGAGGCCACCCAGTGACCTTGCCAAGTACCCCTCACTTTGGGCACCACTCGCACAACCATTTCCATTGCCATGCCGATCCCTAGTATTTATCTGAGGACTCCAGATGCAACTCCAAGCAGTTTTGTTAAAATCTTTTGGGACTTTACCTGTAGTACCATGAGTGCCATCCATCCACCCCAGTATGAGTTGCTCAAATCGAAATATTGGGCAGTGGTGCACGTTCCTCCTGCAAACCCAAACCAAGACCCCACGGAAGCTTCTTTCGTGGGAAAATCTATGCCGACTCCGCATATGGCCATAGAAGCTACTGCGTATGAGGCACTTACCCGCCTTCGATTTGCGGTACCCTATGCCAGCGAACGGGGGTATTATTATTTTCCGAGTCATGCAGCACCCGGAGAAGTAACATCTTTTCCCAATGAACAAATCGAGAGAGACCCAGTACTGGCCAATCTGGCCCAGTATGTCATCGCGCAAGAGCGTTTGGCCCAGCAAGTAATGGGCTATCTCCAGAGCCTCGCTGATTTGAATCCTCAAATCGCCATCGGCAGACCCCTGAGGCCCAACCAGGAGAGGCACATTCATCGATTGGTCAATCCACTTCCCCCGATAGAAGAAGAGTGTGCCCCGATTCCAGAAAAAATTTCTCAGGACCCTGTCCAACTGCCATTGTCGTTGTAGATAGCATTACTATGTTTATGTCTCTGCAGTTATGTTTGTATTGCAACTTGTGTGTGGTATCCTAAATTTGTGCGATGAATTAAATCGTTAGTTTCCGTTAGTATGAGTGCTTTTACTTTGGTAAAAAAATTATTAACTGTTTTCACCCTCAGTAAATTTTCTGTAATGAGATTTTCTCGGAGTTGTTGCAGCATACATTTCTTCACGACACAGATTTTTTTATTTCACGCAGCACCATTACAACAGACTCACAACCACTCGACCTAGTGAAAATCCACGTGCACATTTTTGCACCAACTAAATAGCCTCCCCAACACCCCATAGTCTCAGAGGGAGAGATTTGTGAGTAATTACTCAGGTACAAATTACCTCCGGCACTCTGACAGCAGCTAGCACCGCACCTAATCATCGTGATCACCGCCACCGCGGAGAGCTAACACCCGAGCGGCCACATCACGACGATCATCGAGGATCATCACCCACAGGAGCACGGAGAACCCCAGCAATGCCGCCAACCCTCCACACATCAGGATCACGTACCAGTCCGGCATCGCCTCCGCCATTAGAGCCTCGTCCCGAGCTCCTGCAGACAGAAATGGAGAAGAAGGGAGGAGAAGGAGAAGTGAGGTCAGATGGAGGAAGAAGGAGGAGCACCGCGGTCATTTTATAGCTCGAGATCGGTGTACGGTGGGCGAAGTCCACCAGCACCGCTCGTCGCTCGATCGCCGGTGCTTGGAGGAGAATCCGCGAGCAGTGCCGACAGCGTGCTGGCCCGCGAGGTGAGTGCACGCTGGGCCGGCAGCTAGCACGCCGCGCACTACCGCAGTACGGCCTAAATGCCCTACGAGCTAGACGTCGCCGGTGGAGAAAGCGCGCGGGAGAGAGGAAGAAGAGAGAGCCAAAGGTAGAGGAAGAGACCGACAGTGGACCCCGGGTCCACTTGTCAGCCACTGAGAGCACTGTGCTCTCGGGTACAACCAGCGTATATTTTTCATTAATTTAGAAGTTTATTCTAAATTTACTGTAAACCATAGTAGACACTGACCATAAAAAAAAATTCCACACCTCGCCAGTGTTCCACACTGTAGTTTTGCACCACTTATTGCCCTCTCACTATAGCTACATTTTAATTACAGGAGTAAGATGTTTGTTTTTGTGATAGTAAGAGTAATTTGTTTTTAAACAACCATTATCAAATCTCTAGGACGAGAATTTCTTTTAAGGGGGGTAGTGTTGTAACACCCCAAAAATTTAACCATGTTTTAATTATTAAAATTTTGCCAGGAGTTTAAAAAAATTTACTCTCTGGATTTTCTGTTGTTTTCAGAACCCTTTTCTTTAGTATTGTGGAGTTTTCACCTCAAGAGGAAACATTCTGCCACGACTGGTTTTCTGGGTAATAAATTTCCAGAAAAGACCGTCGTGCTCATCAGCCCCAGGATTACTGTTAGCTGATGAGGCTCCAACTTGATACAGAAATTCCAAGCAGAATACAACATATGTAGTACAAGACCATTCTGGCCTGTGAGTACAACAAATGGTTTCTAGTGGTTGATGGCGGAAGCGGTTTGTGAAACATCAGTGTCTATGGGACTCCATTTCCCACGGGAACAGCTGACCAGGTTAACTCCTATCTTCGCGAGGCTGCTATCTCCATTGTGTGGGTTCCGGGGCTGGCATCGCGTCGCTCCTCTCCAAGCAAGAAAATCTGGCCAACAAAATAGCCAGGGACAAGCCAGTGAGTACTTTGAATGTACTCGCAAACATCATGAACACAGGTATAATATAACAATGATGTGCTAAAAATATTTTATGCTCATGACGTCAGTCACAAAAGATAAATGAAACTCTGATGCGTGCAAGCAAGTTATTTATAAAAAGGCAATAACATGGTAGTATTAAAATTTATGAAACAAATAACAAGCAATGCCACAGTCGGGCGTCTTAGCGACACCACATAAAGGGCTTTAAAAGAAATGCCACAGTCGGGCGTCTGGGCGACACCACATAAAGGGCTTTAAAAGAAATGCCACAGTCGGGCGTCTGGGCGACACCACATAAAGGGCTTTAAAAGAAATGCCACAGTCGGGCGTCTGGGCGACACCACATAAAGGGCTTTAAAAGAAATGCCACAGTCGGGCGTCTGGGCGACACCACATAAAGGGCTTTAAAA
>NW_025227767.1:0-7207 GCF_018294505.1 Triticum aestivum | reverse complement strand
CCGCTGTTGCTCTTCGGCTTCGGCCTTCTCAAGAATGAACGCCTTCCGCGCCTCGACGAGCTGCGCATGCTCCTCTGCAATAGACCGGAGAGCTTCCTGATTGCGTTCCCGGAGCTCCTCCGCACACTTCTCAATGTCTGCCCCCGCCTGCGCAACAAGCGCCTCCCGGGACTCCACCTTGGCTTGTCGGGCGCGGTAGAGCGACACCAGCTTCCGGAGCAGCTGCTCCTCCTCAGACTCGCCACTGCAGCTGCTTGGCGCGTCAACCAGTGTTAGCCCAGCGGAGGCGAGCACCTCCCCGTCAAAAGCTTCTCCTTCAACTGGCGCCCTGCAGCTCGACGCCCAGGGGAGCTTGATGAAGACACCCTCGCTGGCCTTCAGATAGGCGCCGGGCTGGGGCTCCTCGGAGCCTGGTGCTGCGGCAGCGGCAGAGGGATCGGCGGTCGGCGTAGCGCCTGGCGCTCCTGCGGCCTCAGGGCCGTCAGTGCGACCGCCGGACCCCTCGCCAGCTCCCGCGCCAGCAGCCTTGGCGGCCTCCTCGCCGGCGGGATCATCAGCGCCGGCTTCTTCTTCGGCAGCGGCGATGTCGTCAGCATTGCCGCGCACGTCCTCCTCGCCACCCGCCTCGGTCTCCATCGGCTCCGTGGAGGGTGGATCTGACGACCGGAGAAGAAGGAGAAGTCAAGCAAATATCCAAAAAGAGAGATCAGAAGAACACAAGGGAAGTTTCGGGCAAGGGATTACCTGTACTGGGATCCATGGTCATGGGCTCCACCACCGGGGGTTCGCTGGTGCTGCCCCTTGCCGGAGACTCCTCCCTTGCCGGAGGTTGCTCCCTTGCCGGAGAACGCTCCCTTGCCGGGGAATCCTCCCTTGGCGGTGTAGTGGAAGCAGATGGCACGTCGGAGGCGGTTTCCGAGCCCTCCTGGTGAAGCTGTTCTGCTCCTACACAAACAAGCCAATAGTCAGATGTCAGCAAAGGAAAGAGCACCCGTGCGCTCCCAAAAGCAGAAAGTAAATCATGCACTTACGCTGGGGGCTGCATTGGGGGCTGCTTTGCGGAGTAGTTGCCGGGTCCGGTAAAGTGGTCTCGGGCGCACCCCCTGCCGTCACGGTGGGCTCGTCCTCGATGATAACCACCAGAACTTTGGCTCTCTTCGCCGCTCTTTGAGCCAACGTCCTGAAAAGGAATAGGTTCAGATCGAAGCAAGACAGATACAAGACAAAGCAACAAAATTGAAGAACTACAAGTACAACCGAAAAGTCTTACTCTTCTTCCTCCTCGTCGGAGCTGAGCGCGGAGAGGTCGAAGTCCGGCCCACCGGCAACGCGACGAGGCGGGGGTGTAGGATCCCTTGTCCGCTTGGCGGGCGCAGTGGCGGTGGCCCGGGAAGACCCCGCTCCAGTTGCCGCAGCGGTGCGAGGCGCTCCCGCGGCAACATCGCTTGTCGCGGTTGAGCGCGTCGCGCAGCGTGACGGCTGCTGGCCCCTTTGCCGCCCCGCTGCGTCCCTGGCCTTGCGAAGACGCCTTCTTGGTGGAGCTGGGGGCTGCGCCGTGGGCTCCGCCTGCGGCGAACGGCCTGGAGATGGCGGGCCACTCGCACCCTCGGCAGGTTCACTCGACTCGGCGTCAGGCACGGCAAGCTCTTCCTCGCCGTCAAGCCACTCTCCCATTTGCTGCGGAGCTCCCCCTCCAAATACGCCTCCTTCTTGCCGGCCCTCGAGATCCAGGCGATCCCGCCGGAAAGTGGCTCTCCTCTCTCGACCCGGGGCATGAAGTAGTGGCGGAAAAGTGCTACATTTGGGTGGACTCCGACAAAGTTCTCGCAGAGGTGTGCGAAAACTGACATGGTCAGGACGGCGTTGGGGGTGAAGTCAAGGAGATGAAACCCGAAGGTATTCATGATATCATAGAAGAACTCCGAGAAGGGCGGGCAGAGCCCGCAGTAGAAGAACAGTGGGAAGAAGGGATACCCGTATGGAGCCCGTTTCGAAGCGGCGGCGGAAAGTACCTTCGTGCGCGGATGCGCACGCGTCTCCATCGACCAGAAGAGATAGAACCACTCCCTCAGCCCCGCCGCGTCGAGCTCGGAGGGGAAAGTGGCCCGCTCCTTTCGCAACGCCTCGAGCCGCAGTGCCTCGGCCGACTTCGCGACCTTCCCGGTCTTCGGAGCCATGGCGAAGGTGGTGGAGGAGGTCGACGGCGTTGGTGGCGACGGCGGTGATGGGGGGTGGAGCGCTGCTCTCTCTCAGAGGGGGGGAACGGCGAAGATTTTGGAGTAGTAACCAGCGAGGTGAGCAACTGCCTCTGTTTCCTCTGCTTATAAAGAGGGAGGAGGCGGACGTTACGCTTTTTTCGAATAAAGAAATCACCCACGATCTCTCCCACGATGCCGCATTCAACGCGTGCCGTTCGGGAGGGCGCGGTGTATGCGGAGTAGGAAACGGCACGACCCAGGCCGCGCATGCCCGTGCCCTATTTTGGGCCTGGCCCAACAGCGCTCGGCACCGTGTGTGGCCCAGGCCCGGGGGCTCCTGTCGGTGCACTAGAGTAGTGGTACCCTAGTACCCCGAACTCGTGCACGGGCAGTCGCAGCACTCCGCGGCAAGGCTTGCCAGGCGACCGCCAAGACCCTCCATGACTCCTTAAGAGACAAGACCCTGGCAAGAGGAGCTTGCCGGGAAGCCATTCAAGAACAAAGTATTCGAGTTAAGAAGACAAGGCCTCGGCAAGAGGAGCTTGCCGGGAAGGCCAACCAAGGCATATCAAGAAAGCTTGCCGCGACACGCCTCGCGTCCTGGCAAGGCCCGGTGAGCGGCAAGCTCCCGGGCCCGACAAGACGACGAACCGCGGCAAGGCACTTGCCGTGGCAAGCGGCCACCCCGCGCCCAAGCTCCAGCACATCCACCAACGTGTCGCCCTGGGACCCTTCCAGGCACGCGTGGCGGGAGGCTGTGCAGCCAGCGGTGCATGGTGGCAAGCGGCGCTGACAAGAAGGCCATCGTGGCGATCGGTGGTGCCCCTGACGGCCTCTGTTTGCACTATTTGGGCGACACGGACGGGCATTTAATGCCCTTGTCCCCTGCCGTCAGAGTTAGGTATGATACACTGTATCTACAGTATAGGTAGTTGTACCTACCACATTCTTTTTCCATTTTTGCCCTTCGTCTACGTTGCCACCTGTCGGTGACCCCTTGAGCGTATAAAAGGAGGCCCATGCGCAACGTAGAAGGGGTTCAATTCATTCGAAGCTAGAGACAGACTCACGCTCGGGGTTCGTCGTGCTGATCGTTCCTGAGCAAGAACTCAATATACGCATAGATGCAGCAGTAGGAGTATTATCTCTCCGGAGAGCTCCGAAGCTGGGTAAACTGCTCGCGTGCATTGCCTCGATCTGCTCTTCGTGCAACCTCCGCCCTCCGCCGAACCGAAAGGGGCTCGGTCCGCCGGTCCCATAGGTGTTCGTGGATCAGTTTCCCCGACAGCAGCGATGGCTAAATATTTCACCATGATGCTAGATGGAACGGCCTGGTCTTGGTTAAAAGGCCTGCGACACAATTCCATTGGTTCATGGGGCGAGTTAAAGGCCCAGTTCATCTAGAACTTCAAGGACACCTGTAAGCAATCTATGTCGATTGTGTACTTGACGGATTGCAAGCAAGAGGAAGGTGAATCCACCACCCATTGGGTACGCCGGGCCAAGGAGATAATTCATTCCTCCGATAAGATGGATGTCGGCTCTACAGTCCTTATGCTGGAGAAAAATTGCCGCTTTGAGCCGTTGAGGCAGAAACTGGGGCGCCTTAAACGCGACCTCACGGATATGGGTACGCTGATGGTGGCTTTGGTCAAATATGCCAATTCTGATAGTACCAAGGATCCCGCGTCTGACGATGAAAAGACAGGGAAGGGAAAAATGAACGGCAATGGAAAGGGTCAGCAGCATAACCCGGGGAATCAAGGCGACAATAAGCGTAAGGCGGACGGTAAACCGGAATTTGTGGCCAATGCCACCGCGCGGGGTAACAACAAGAGATATAAAGGTAAGCCGCCTCGGTCCAGCAGGTCAGGCCCATCTCTTTAGCAGCTACTCAATGAGCCCTGCCCAAAACACGACACCCGGGAGCACCCCGTCACACACCTATGGAAGGATTGTGCGATCATGAAGGTGTTTAAAAATTCCAACACCTTCGATGGCAGTCATGGATCTGGCGGCGGCTCAGGGGCTGGCAGTTTTCATGGCCCGGGCGGTGGATCAAATTCTGGTTTTCAGGGGCACCCAGGTGGTAATAATCAGCAGCAGTCTGGTCAAGGAGGGCAGCAGCAGCAGCAGTCGGGCTATCAAAGCCATCCAAAGCAGTTGAGTGGTGGGAAGTATCACATGTTTACCACTAGTTTGTGCAAACGTGACGAAAAGGTTCATAAGAGGGCCGTCAATTCTGTTGAGCCGACAATTCCTCGTTATTTGAGATGGTCAGAACAGCCCATTATATGGAGCAGAGAGGATCACCCTCCGCGGGTTGATAATCCGGGTTAGTTAGCCTTGGTGGTGGCACCCTAGGTTGGTGGATATAAATTCACTAAGGTACTCATGGACGGCGGTAGCAGTATCAATATCCTCTACTACGAGACCTTTCAGCGCATGGGGTTGACTGAGAAGAATTTGAGGACATCCAACACTGTTTTCCATGGGGTGGTTCCGGGTAAGTCGGCTTACCCAGTTGGCAAGATTGAGCTGGAGGTGGCCTTCAGAGACGAACATGATTCCAGGGCTGAGAAGTTAACGTTTGAGGTGGTCAAAATCAGGAGCCCATATCATGCTCTGTTTTGGCGTCCGGCTTATGCTAAGTTCATGGCCCGGCCGTGTTATGTTTATTTACAGCTCAAGATGCCGGGTCACAAGGGCACTATCATTGTGCATGGAAGTCGGAAGGTGGCGCTGGAATGTGAAGAAGGCGACGCGGCTTATGCTGAGTCGGCCTGTGCGGCCGAAGAGCTCAAGTTTTATCAAGACAATGTTGACCCGGCGGATGTGACCTCCCTCCAGAAACCAACTACTGAGCATGACCCGGCGTTGAATTTTAAATCGGCCGCTGAGACAAAGCTTGTTGACTTTACCCTAGGAGATGCCTCTAAACAGTTCAGTATCAGTGCGAATTTGGATCCTAAATGGGAAAGTGCGCTCATCGAGTTCATCCGTGAGAACCGGGACATCTTTGCATGGAAACCTTCTGACATGCCGATTGTACCGAGGGAACTCGCTAAGCACACTCTCAATATTGATCCAAAGTATAAGCCGGTCAGGCAGTTTCTCCGGCGGTTCAACGAGGAGAGAAGGAAGGCTATTGGGGAAGAGGTGGCCCGACTCTTAGCGGCCGGGTTTATTGTGGAAGTTTTCCACCCAGAGTGGTTGGCTAACCCGGTGCTTGTCCTCAAGAAGAACGACACTTGGCGGATGTGTGTGGATTACACGGATTTAAACAAGGCTTGTCCAACTGATCCCTTTGCCCTCCCCTGTATTGATCAAATTATTGATGCTACGATGGGTTGTGAACGTTTGAGTTTTTTGGATGCTTACTCTGGTTATCATCAAATCAAAATGGCAGTTATGGACCAGGAGAAGACGACTTTCATCACTCCGTTTGGAGTCTTCTGCTATGTATCTATGCCATTTGGACTCAAAAGTGCCCAGGCGACTTATCAACGGTGTGTGCAGAACTGTTTGCACGATCAAATTGGGCGTAATGTTCATGCTTATGTGGATGACATTGTGGTGAAGTCCAGAGAAAAGGAAACCTTGATATATGATTTAAAAGAGACCTTTGATAATCTCCGGGTTTACAAGATGATGCATAACCCGGTCAAGTGTGTATTTGGTGTACCTGCAGGCAAGCTGAAAGCACAAGTGCTCCCTAGGTGATTTTGGTAATTAATGTCAACATATCTCTTGTTGGACTAACACTTTTATCTAGTATGTTTCAGATAAGTTTAACAATGGAGTGACATGGACTAAAGGATGTGGGAACTCCTTCAAGATGCTAAGGACAAAGGATTGGCTCAAGCTTCAAGCTCAAGACTCTTCATTTTACATTTTAGTGATCCAAGATCACATTGAGTCTATAGGAAAAGCCAATACTATCAAGGAGGGATGAGGTGTTGCTTAATGAGCCTCTTGCTTCAAAGTGCTTAGTGATATGCTCCAAATACCCTCAACTACTTTCCCACTTCCACACATATGTCCTAAACCTAAAGTCAAACTCGGCCCCACTTATTCTTTCTATCCGGCGCCACCGAGTTTTGATGTCTTAGCCACTTCCACAAACCCTAGGCAAATCGGTCTCACCGATAGGGATCTCGGTCTCATCGAGATGGGATTGTAATCTCTCTGTGTATGTCCATTATCAAAATCGGTCTCACCGAGTTTGAGCAATCGGTACTACCGAGATTACAATGCAAACTCTCTAGTTAACCTATTATCAAAATCGGTCCCACTGAGTTTGATAATCGGTCAAACCGAGTTTGCCTGACCAACTCTCTGGAAAGCTCATTACCAAAATCGGTCCCACCGAGTTTGCCTGACCAACTCTTGGGAAACTCTCTGGAAAGCTCATTACGTTATGCCCTAACCGAATTGGTCTCACCGAGTTGCATTTCGGTCCCAGCGAAAACCCTAACGGTCACATTATTTGCTAAATCGGTCTGACCGAGTTTAACGATTCGGTCCCACCGAGTTTGGTAGATTGTGTGTAACGGTTAGATTTTGTGTGGAGGCTATATATACCCCTCCACCTCCTCTTCATTCGTGGAGAGAACCATCAGACTGAACCTACACTTCCAGCATCCTATTTCTGAGAGAGAACTACCTACTCATGTGTTGAGGCCAAGATATTCCATTCCTACCATATGAATCTTGATCTCTAGCCTTCCCCAAGTTGCTTTCCACTCAAACCCTCTTTCCACCAGATCCAAATCCTATGAGAGAGAGTTGAGTGTTGGGGAGATTATCATTTGAAGCACAAGAGCAAGGAGTTCATCATCAATGCACCATTTGTTACTTCTTGGAGAGTGGTGTCTCCTAGATTGGCTAGGTGTCACTTGGGAGCCTCCGACAAGATTGTGGAGTTGAACCAAGGAGTTTGTAAGGGCAAGGAGATCGCCTACTTCGTGAAGATCTACTGCTAGTGAGGCAAGTCCTTCGTGGGCGAC
>NW_025227766.1:0-19981 GCF_018294505.1 Triticum aestivum | reverse complement strand
GGGGGGCGCGTCCCTCCTTTCCTTCTCCCTCTTCACCTCTTTCCCCTTTCCTCCTCTCCGTAAGAAGGAAAAGAGGGGGGGTGAATCCTACTAGGAGTGGAGTCCTAGTAGGACTCCCCCCTCCATGCCGCCCCCTGGTGGCCGGCCTCCTCCCCCTCCTCCTTTATATATGGGGGCGGGGAGGCACCCCAAAGGCACAACAATTGTCTTAGCCGTGTGCGGTGCCCCCCTCCACCGTTTACTCCTCCAATAGTATCATCATAGTGCTTCGGCAAAGCCCTGCGTGGATCACATTACCAACACCATCATCACATCGTCGTGCTGACGGAACTCATTGACTCCATCGACACTCTGCTGGATCAAGAGTTCGAGGGACGTCATCGAGCTGAACGTGTGCATAACTCAGAGGTGTCGTACATTTGGTACTTGATCGGTTGATTCGAGAAGACGTTCGACTACATCAACCGCATTAAGTTAATGCTTCTGCTTTCGGTCTACGAGGGTATGTGGACACACTCTCCCCCTTTCATTGCTATGCATCTTCTAGATAGATCTTGCGTGAGCATAGGAATTGTTTTAAAACTGCATGCTACGTTTCCCAACAGTGGCATCCGAGCCAGGTCTATGCGTGGATGATATGCACGAGTAGAACACAAAGAATTGTGGGCGGTGATCGTGATACTGCTTACCACCAATGTCTTATTTTGATTCAGTGGTATTGTTGGATGAAGCGGCATGGACCAACCTTACATGACTGCGTTCATGAGACTGGTTCCACTAACATACATGCAACTAGTTTTGCATAAAGGTGGTTGGCGGGTGTCTGTTTCTCCAACTTTAGTGGAATTAAATTTGATTGCGGCCGGTCCTTGTGAAGGTTAAAACAGCAAACTTGATAAATCACCGTTTTGGTTTTTGTGTCATAGGTTTGTACGGTTCATGCTAGCAGCCCGTAGGAGCCACGTAAAACTTGCAACAAACAAATTAGAAGATGTATAACTTGTTTTCACAGAGCATTTTGTGATGTGATATGGTCTAGAAAAGATGTGATATAAAGATTGTTGTATGAGATGATCATGCTTTGTAAAAGTTGTCGGCAACTGGCAGGAGCCATATGGTTGTCGTTTTATTGTATGAAATACAAGAGCTATGTAATTGCTTTGCTTTATCACTAAGCGGTAGCGATAGTCGTATACGCAATGGTTGGCGAGACGACCACGACGCTATGATGGAGATCAAGGTGTCAAGCCGGTGACGATGGAGATCATGACGTTGCTTCGGTGATGGAGATCACGAGCACAAGATGATGATGGCCATATCATGTCACATATTTTGATTGCATGTGATGTTTATCTTTTATGCATCTTATTTTGCTTAGTACGGCTGTAGAATTATAAGATGATCCCTTACTAAATTTCAAGGTATAAGTGTTCTCCACGAGTATGCTCTGTTGGGAAAGTTCTTCGTGCTGAGACACCACGTGATGATCGGGTGTGATAGGCTCTACGTTCCAATACAACGGGTGCAAGCCAGATTTGCACACGCAGAATACTCGGGTGAAACTTGATGAGCCTAGCATATACAGATATGGCCTCAGAACACTGGAAACCAAAAGGTCGTACATGAATCATATAGTAGATATGATCAATATAGTGATGTTCACCATTGAAGACTACTCCATCTCACGTGATGATCCGACATAGTTTAGTTGATTTGGATCACGTACCATTTAGATGACTAGAGGGATGTCTATCTAACTGGGAGTTCTTTAGTAATTTGATTAATTGAATTTAATTTATCATGAACTTAGTCCTGATAGTTTTTGCATATCTGTGTTGTAGATCAATGGCCCGTGCTACCGTTCCTTTGAATTTTAATGCATTCCTAGAGAAAACTAAGTTGAAAGATGATGGCAGCAACTACACGGACTGGGTCCGTAACTTGAGGATTATCCTCATTGTTGCATAGAAGAATTAAGTCCTTGATGCACCGCTCGGTGTAAGGCCTGCTGCAGGAGCAGAAGCTGACGTTGTGAACGCCTGGCAAGCTCGATCTGATGAATACTCGTTAGTTCAGTGTGCCATGTTGTACGGCTTAGAATTGGGACTTCAAAGATGTTTTGAACGTCATGGAACATATGAGATGTTCCAGGAGTTGAAGTTAATATTTCAAGCAAATGCCCGAGTTGAGAGATATGAAGTCTCCAACAAGTTTTATAGCTGCAAGATGGAGGAGAATTGTTTTGTTAGTGAGCACATACTCAGATTGTTTGGGTACCATAATCACTTGACTCAGCTGGGAGTTAATCTTCCAGATGATTGTGTCATTGACAGAGTTCTTCAATCACTGCCACCAAGCTTCAAAGGCTTCGTGATGAACTACAATATGCAAGGGATGGAAAAGACTATTCCTAAGCTCTTCGCGATGCTAAAGGCCGTGGAGGTAGAAATCAAGAAGGAGCATCAAGTGTTGATGGTTAACAAGACCTCTAGTTTCAATAAAAAGGGCAAGGGTAAAAAGAAGGGGAACTTCAAAAATACTGACAAGCAAGTTTTCACTCCCGGGAAGAAACCCAAGTTTGGACCCAAGCCTAAAACTGAGTGCTTCTACTGCGAAGGGATTGGTCGCTGGAAGCGGAACTACCCAAAGTATTTGGCGGATAAGATGGGTGGCAAAGTGAACAAAGGTATATTTGATATACATGTTATTGATGTGTACCTTACTAATTCTTGTAGTAGTGCCTGGGTATTTGATACCGGTTCGGTTGCTCATATTTGTAACTCGAAGCAGGGACTACGGATTAAACGAAGATTGGCTAAGGACGAGGTGACGATGCACGTCGGAAATGGTTCCAAGGTTGATGTGATGGTTGTCGGCACGCTACCTCTACATCTACCTTCGGGATTAGTTTTAGACCTGAATAATTGTTATTTGGTGCCAGCGTTGAGCATGAACATTATATCTGGATCTTGTTTTGTGTGAGACGGTTATTCATTTAAATCAGAGAATAATGGTTGTTCTATTTATATGAGTATATCTTTTATGGTCATGCACCCTTGAATAGTGGTCTATTTTTGTTGAATCTTGATCGTGATGATACACATATTCATAATATTGATGCCAAAAGATGCAAAGTTGATAATGATAGTGCAACTTATTTGTGGCACTGCCGTTTGGGTCATATCGGTGTAAAGCGCATGAAGAAACAACATAAAGATGGACTTTTGGAGTCACTTGATTATGAATCATTTGATACCTGTGAACCATGCCTTATGGGCAAGATGACTAAAACTCCATTCTCTAGAATAATGGAACGAGCTATTGACTTATTGGAAATGATACATACCGATGTGTGCGGTCCAATGAGTGTTGATGCTCGTGGAGGGTATCGTTATTTTCTAACCTTCACAGATGATTTGAGCAGATATGGGTATATCTACTTAATGAAACACAAGTCTGAAACATTTGAAAAGTTCAAAGAATTTCAGAGTGAAGTGGAGAATCATCATAACAAGGAAATAAAGTTTCTATGATCTGATCATGGAGGAGAATATTTGAGTTATGAGTTTGGCCTTCATTTAAAACAATGTGGCATAGTTTCACATCTCACGCCACCTGGAACACCACATCGTAATGGTGTGTGCGAACGTCGTAACCCCACTTTATTGGATATGGTGCGATCTATGATGTCTCTTACCGATTTACTAGTATAATTTTGGGATTATGCATTAAAGACAGCTGCATTCACTTTAAACAGGGCACCGTCAAAATCCGTTGAGACGACACCGTATGAATTGTGGTTTGGCAACAAACCTAAGCCATCATTTCTTAAAGTTTGGGGATGCGATGCTTATGTCAAAAGGCTTCAGCCCGATAAGCTCGAACCCAAATCAGAGAAATATGTCTTCATAGGATACCCTAAGGAAACAATTGGGTAGACCTTCTACCACAAGTCTGGAGGCAAGATTTTTGTTGCTAAGAACAGAACCTTTCTAGAGAAGGAGTTTCTCTCAAAAGAAGTGAGTGGGAGGAAAAGTAGAACTTGATGAGGTAATTGTACATGCTCTCAATTTGGAAAGTAGCTCATCCGAGAAATCAGTTCCCGTGATGCCTACACCAACTAGAGAGGAAGCTAATGATAAAGATCATGAAACTACAGATCAAGTTGCTACAGAACCTCGTAGGTCTGGCAGATCACGACCCGCACCAGAGTGGTATGGTAATCCTGTTCTGAAAGTCATGTTACTTGACCATTACGAACCTACGAACTATGAAGAAGCTATGATGAGCCCAGATTCTGGCAGATGGCTTGAGACCATGAAATCTGAGATAGGATCCATGTATGAGAACAAAGTATGGACTTTGGATCTACCCGTTGATCGGCGACCCATAGAGAATAAATGGATTTTCAAGAAGAAGACTAACGTTGATGGTAATGTTATTGTTTATAAAGCTCTACTTGTTGCAAAGGGTTTTCGACAAGTTCAAGGAGATGACTACGATGAGACGTTCTCACCCGTAGCAATGCTTAAGTCTGTCTGAATCATGTTAGCAATTGTCGCATTTTATGATTATGAAATCTGGCAAATGGATGTCAAAACTGCATTCCTTAATGGATTTCTTAAAGAAGAGTTGTATATGATACAACCAGAAGGATTTTTCGATCCTAAAGGTGCTAACAAAGTGTGCAAGCTCCAGCGATCCATTTATGGACTGGTGCAAGCATCTCGGAGTTGGAATATACGCTTTGATGAGGTGATCAAAGCATATGGTTTTATACAGACTTTTGGAGAAGCCTATGTTTACAAGAAAGTGAGTGGGAGCTCTATAGCATTTCTAATATTATATGTGGATGGCATATTATTGATTGGAAATGATGTAGAATTTCTGAATAGCATAAAAGGATACTTGAACAAGAGTTTTTCAATGAAAGACCTTAGTGAAGCTGCTTATATATTGGGCATCAAGATCTATAGAGATAGATCAAGACGCTTGATAGGACTTTCATAAAGCACATACCTCGATAAAGTTTTGAAGAAGTTTAGAATAGATCAGTCAAAGAAAGGGTTCTTGCCTGTATTACAAGGTGTGAAGTTGAGTCAGACTCAATGCCCGACCACTGTAGAAGATAGAGAGAAAATGAAAGTCATTCCCTATGCTTCAGCCATAGGTTCTATCATGTATGCTATGCTGTGTACCAGACCTGATGTGTGCCTTGCTATAAGTTTAGCAAGGAGGTACCAAAGTAATCCATGACTAGATCACTGGACAGCGGTCAAGAACATCCTGAAGTACCTGAAAAGGACTAGGGATATGTTTCTCGTTTATGGAGGTGACAAAGAGCTTGTCGTAAATGGTTACGTCGACGCTAGCTTTGACACTGATCCGTATGACTCTAAGTCATAATCCGGATACGTATTTTTCTGAATGGTGGAGCTGTCAGTTGGTGCAGTTCCAAGCAGAGCGTCGTGGCAGGATCTGCGTGTGAAGCGGAGTACATAGCTGCTTCGGAAGCAACAAATGAAGGAGTCTAGATGAAGGAGTTCATATCCGATGTAGGTGTAATACCTAGTGCATCAGGTCCAATGAAAATCTTTTGTGACAATACTGGAGCAATTGCCTTGGCGAAGGAATCCAGATTTCACAAGAAGACCAAACACATCAAGAGACGCTTCAACTCCATCCGAGATTTGGTCAAGGAGGGAGACATAGAGATTTGCAAAATACATACGGATCTGAATGTTGTAGACCCATAGATTGATATGTCTCCAACGTATCTATAATTTTTTATTGTTCCATGTTGTTATATTATCATTCTTGGATGTTTTCCAATCATTTTATAGTCATTTTATATCATTTTTGGTACTAACCTATTGACATAGTGCCAAGTGTTAGTTGTTGTTTTCTGCATGTTTTTTACATCGCGGGAAATCAATATCAAACGGAGTCCAAACGCAGCGAAACTTATGGAGGATTTTTTTTTGGGCCAGAAGACATCCAGTGGGCCAAGGAAGCACCTGGGGGTGGCTCGAGGGGAGCAGCACCTACTAGGGCGCGCTAGGAGGCCCAGGCGCGCCTTGGTGGGTTGTGCCCACCTCGGGTGCCCCTTGAACCACCTCTTTGCTCTATAAATACCCCAATATTCCAGAAACCCTAGGAGAGTCGATGAAAATCAATTCGAGCTGCCGCAAAGTCCAGAACCACCAGATCCAATCTAGACACCGTCATGGAGGGGTTCACCACTTCCATTGGTGCCTCTTTGATGATGTGTGAGTAATTCTTTTTAGACCTACAGGTCCGTAGTTAGTAGCTAGATGGCTTCCTCTCTCTCTGTTGATTATCAATACAATGGTGTCTTGGAGATCCATATGATGTAAGCCTTCTTGCGGTGTGTTTGTTGGGATCCGATGAACTTTGAGTTTACGATCAGATCTATGTTTTTATCATGAAAGTTATTTGAGTCTTCTTTGATCTCTTATATGCATGATTGCTTATAGCCTCGTATTTCTTCTCCAATATTTGGGTTTTGTTTGCCCAACTTGATCTATTTATCTTGCAATGGGAAGAGGTGCTTTGTAGTGGGTTCGATCTTACGGTGCTTGATCCCAGTGATAGAAGGGGAACCGACACGTATGTATCGTTGCTACTAAGGATAACAAGATGGGATCTATATCTCCACAATAGATAAACGGATCCCGTCTACATCATGTCATCGTTATTATTGCATTACTCTGTTTTTCCATGAACTTAATACACTAGATGCATGCTGGATAGCGGTCGATGTGTGGAGTAATAGTAGTAGATGCAGGCAGGAGTCGGGCTACTAATCTTGGACGTGATGCCGATATAATGATCATTGCCTGGATATTGTCATGATTATTTGAAGTTCTATCAATTGCCCAACAGTAATTGTTTTCCCACCATTTGCTATTTTTCTGGAGAGAAGCCACTAGTGAAACCTACGGCCCCTGGGTCTCTTTTCGTCATATTTGCCTTTGCGATCTATTTTCCTTTGCATTTATTTTCAGATCTATTAAATCAAAAATACAAAAATACCTTGCTGCAATTTATTTGTTCCACGATCTATTTATCCTATCTACCACTTTAGCCTCGCGATATTTGCCTATCGTGAGGTGTCGTACCCGAAAGGGATTGACAACCCCTTTAACACGTTGGGTTGCGAGTATTTTTTATTTGTGTGCAGGTGTTGTTTACGTGGTGTCAGGAGGTTCTCCTACTGGTTCGATAACCTTGGTCTCATCACTTAGGGAAATACCTACCATCGCTATACTGCATCATCCCTTCCTCTTTGGGGAAATACCGACGTATTTCTAGCAGACATCATTGACTAAGCCTCTTCCACAAGCAAAACATTATCAGCACCAAGACTCCATGGGTGTTAGATTCATTACAATGTAATCTAGATTATTGACTCTAGTGCAAGTGGGAGACTGAAGGAAATATGCCCTAGAGGCAATAATAAAGTTGTTATTTTATATTTCCTTATTCATGATGAATGTTTATTATTCATGCTAGAATTGTATTAACCGGAAACTTGATACATGTGTGAATACATCGACAAAACAACGTGTCCCTAGTATGCCTCTACAAGACTAGCTCGTTGATCAAAGATGGTTAAATTTCCTAGCCATGGACATGAGTTGTCATTTGATAACGGGATCACATCATTAGTGGAATGATGTGATGGACAAGACCCATTCGTCAGCTTAGCATAATGATCGTTCAGTTTTATTGCTATTGCCTTCTTCGTGTCAAATATATACTCCTCCAACTATGAGATTGTGCAACTCCTGGACACCAGAGGAATGCCTTGTGTGCTATCAAACGTCACAACGTAACTGGGTGTTGATAAAGATGCTCTACAGATATCTCTGAAGGTGTTTGTTTGGTTGGCATAGATCGAGATTAGAATTTGTCACTCCGAGTATCGGAGAGGTATCTCTGGGCCCTCTCGGTAAAGCACATCATATGAAGCCTTACAAGCAATGCGAATAATGAGTTAGTTACGGGATGATGCACTATGGAACGAGCAAAGAGACTTACCGGTAATGAGATTGAACTAGGTATGAAGATACCGATAATCGGACCTCGGGCAAGTAACATACCGATGACAAAGGGAATAACGTATGTTAACATTGCGGTTTGACTGATAAAGATCTTCGTATAATATGTGGGAACCAATATGAGCATCCAGGTTCCGCTATTGGTTATTGACCAGAGAGGTGTCTCGGTCATGTCTACATAGTTCTCGAACCCGTAGGGTCCGCACACTTAACATTCGATGACGATTGGTATTATATGAGTTATGTGTTTTGGTGACCGAAGGTTGTTCGGAGTCCATGATGAGATCACAGACATGACGAGGAGTCTCAAGATGGTCGAGAGGTAAATATTGATATATTGGAAGGTTATATACGGACACCGGAATGGTTTCAAAGAGGTTCGGGGATTTTTCGGGGTACCAGGAGGTTACCGGAACCCCCGCGGGAAAGTTAATGGTCCACATGGGCCTTAGTGGAGAGGAGAGGGCAGGCCACGGGAGGTGGCGCGCGCCCTCCCAAGACAATCCGAATTGGACAAGGGGTGGGGGCCCGGCCCCCCCTTTCCTTCTCCCTCTCCACCTCTTTCCCCTTTCCCCTCTCCGTAAGAAGGAAAAGAGGGGGACGAATCCTACTAGGAGTGGAGTCCTAGTAGGACTCCCCCCTTGAGAACCCACAAGTATAGGGGATTGCAACAGTTTTCGAGGGTAGAGTATTCAACCCAAAATTATTGATTCGACACAAGGGGAGCCAAAGAATATTCTCAAGTATTAGCAATGAGTTGTCAATTCCCACACCTGGATAACTTAATATCTGCAGCAAAGTATTTAGTAGCAAAGTAGTATGGAAGTAACGGTAACAGTAGCAGTTTTGTAGTGATTGTAACAGTGGCAACGGTAAAGTAACTAAGCAAAGAGCAATATGTGAAAAGCTCATAGGCATTGGATCAGTGATGGATAATTATGTCGGATGCGATTTCTCATGCAACAAACATAGGGTGACACAGACTAGCTCCGGTTCATCAATGTAATGTAGGGATGTATTCCGAATATAGTCATACGTGCTTATGGAAAAGAACTTGCATGAAATCTTTTGTCCTACCCTCCCGTGGCAGCGGGGTCTGATAAACCGCAAGTATACGGGATAGTTGTAGCCTCTTTCGATAAGTAAGAGTGTTGAACCCAATGAGGAGCTAAAGGCAGAACAAATACTCTCTCAAGTCCTATCGGCCACTGATACAACTCTACGCACGCTTGACGTTCGCTTTACCTAGAACAAGTATGAAACTAGAAGTACTTTGTAGGTGTTGTTGGATAGGTTTGCAAGATAATAAAGAACGCAAAAATATAAACTAGGGGTTGTTTAGATAAAGATGCAAGAAAGTAAATAAAGCGAGTGTGGAGAAGTGGTGGTAGGAGTTGTGGAATTGCCCCTAAGCAACTGACTACTTTACTAGACAAATAGCAAGTTTTATGTGGGAGAGGCATAAGCTAACATACTTTCTCTACTTGGATCATATGCACTTATATGGGAACTCTAGCAAGCGTCCGCAACTACTAAAGATTCATTAAGGTAAAACCCAACCATAGCATTAAAGTATCAAGTCCCCTTTTATCCCATACGCAACAATCCCCTTACTCGGGTTTATGCTTCTGTCACTCAAGCAACCCACCATAAAAGAATCATGAACATATTGCAACACCCTAGTGGGAATCCCTCACGCTTGCGCGACACGGAGGGCACAATAGGACAGCAACATAACCACAAGCAAATTAAACCAATCATAGCAATTCATCAATCACCGATAGGACAACGAAAATCTACTCAGACATCACAGGATGGCAACACATCATTGGATAATAATATGAAGCATAAAGCACCATGTTCAAGTAGAGGGTACAGAGGGATGCGGGAGAGTGGACCGCTGAATATAGAAGGGGGAAGGTGATGGAGATGTTGGTGAAGATGACGGCGGTGTTGGTGAAGATCGCGGTGATGATGATGGCCCCCGGCGGCGTTCCGGCGCCACCGGAAGCAAGGGGGAGAGAGCCCCCCTTCTTATTCTTCTTCCTTGGCCTTATCCCTAGATGGGAGAAGGGTTTCCCCTCTGGTCCTTGGCTCCCATGGCTTGGGAGGGGCGAGAGCCCCTCTAAGATTGGATCTATCTCTCTGTTTCTGCGTTCTCTGTTTCTGCCCCTTCAACGTTTCCTTTATATCTGGAGATTCGTAACTCCGATTGGGGTGAATCTTTCGTCCAGATTTTTCTCGTAAAATTAGCTTTCTTGCGGCAAAAGAAGAGCGTCAACCGCCTTACGGGTGGCCCACGAGAGTCCAGGGCGCGCCCAGGGGGGAGGGCGCTGTCGGTGTCAAAACCGGCGGATCTTGGGTAGGGGGTCCCGATCTGTGCGTCTTAGGATGATGGTAACAGGAAGTAAGGGACACAATGTTTACCCAGGTTCGGGCCCTCTCGATGGAGGTAAAACCCTACTTCTTGTTTGATTAATATTGAAGATATGAGTAGTACAAGAGTAGATCTACCACGAGATCGTAGAGGCTAAATCCTAGGAGCTAGCCTATGATGGTATGATTATAATTGTGATCAGCCTTCTAAGGAACAACCTCTCCGGTTTATATAGACACTAGAGAGGGCTAGGGTTTACACGGAGTCGGTTACAAGGAAGGAAATATAATATCCGGATCGCCAAGCTTGTCTTCCACGCAAAGGAGAGTCCCATCCGGACACGGGCTGGAGTCTTGAGTCTTGTATCTTCACGCTCGAATAGTTCGGACGATGTATATAGTCCGGCTGTCCGGATACCCCCTAATCTAGGACTCCCTCAGTAGCCCCTGAACCAGGCTTCAATGATGATGAGTCCGGCGCGCAGTCTTGTCTTCGGCATTGCAAGGCGGGTTCCTCCTGCCGAATACTCCAAGGTTATTGTCGAACACGTAGACCATGTCCGGATCTGCAAAATGATCTTCATATGCCACCATAGAGAGAACGATACTTTAGCTGACAACTTTTTAGACGATGTGATATCTTATTACGGTCGGGTCATTATCCGAACCGTTTCCCCACAACCAGCCACAACGCGTATTGCGAGGTAGTTTCCTTGACACATCTTGTCAAAGCAGAGATCATGTCCCCTTATCATGGGATTCTCATCAATACGGGTATGGGTGATCCCACCGTGCCATCAATCGTGGCGCTTGGGAAGTAAGCGATTCTCAACGAGCAAGTGGGGAGGTGCACCACTTTCGTCGCCTCTATAAAGGGATAAGAGTTCCCCATTTTTACCCACGCCTCCTTCCTCCTTTGCCCACTCTTGCCCCCTCGAGCTCCAGCGCCCTAGCCCAAGCCTTCTCCGCACAGCTAAACATGTCTGGAGCAGGAGGCAAGTGGGTAGCTTCCACCGTGAAGGAGAAGGATATCGCGAATCTTCGGGCGGCCGGATACTTGGCCGCAGACATAGCGCACCGGCTACCGGACGACGGGCAGGTTACTCCAACTCCGGGACCCCACGAGAGGGTCGTGTTTCTCGCCCACTTCATCCATGTACTAGGGTTTCCACTTCACCCCTTCGTCCGCGGGCTCATGTTCTACTACGGGCTAGATTTCCATGATCTAGCCCAAAACTTCGTCCTCAACATCTCGGCGTTCATCGTCGTATGCGAGGCCTTCCTCCGCATCAAGCCTCATTTCGGCTTGTGGTTGCAAATCTTCTGCGTGAAGCCGAAGATCGTGAGCGGCCAGCAAGCGGAGTGCGGAGGAGCCATGGTGGGCAAGATGCCTAACGTCACATGGCTTGACGGATCCTTTGTGGAAACCGTGAAGGGGTGGCAGTCGGGGTGGTTCTACATCACCGAGCCACACGGCGCCAATTGGGCGGCGGCCCCCGAGTTCCGATTCGGAACCCCCATGCGGCTCACCTCCTGGGAAAAGAAGGGCATGTCCTAGGGCGAGTCTACAAAGCTGACCGGGCTCCAAAACTGCATCAAGAGCATGAAAGACAAGAACATCAAACTTGTCAACGTGATCCAGGTCATGCTCGTTCGCCGGATCCTGCCGTGCCAAAGACGGACATTCAATCTGTGGGAGTTCATTCCGACCGAACACCAGACGCTTCAGAGGCTCTACGGCATGAAGCGCAAAGACGCGTAGAAGGCGTTGTTCAAGGCCTCCGAAGTACCTCCTCCCACATCCGAGGATTGTGGGCTCCACACCGCGCAGCCTTCTAATCAGGTGAGTTTTCAGGCTACCACCGGATTCAGTTCTTCCCAATATATTCATGAGGGAGCCTCAAGTAATTGTGCATATTTGTTCAGGATTATGTGGAGATAGCAGAGCAGGTCGATTGTCCGGCTCTGCTGCCAGAAGACCCGGCTCATGCTCTCCTGACGGAGATGCTGGTCCCGGCGCCCTACAAGGTGCCGGAGAAGAAGGCCGGAAAGAAGGCCCCGGGGACCAGGAAGGGTCTCCAGCGTAAAATCGTACCGGAGGCCTCGTTCGAAGACGACAAGGCGCACTCCTCCCCCGAAGGGGAGAAGAAGAGGAAGAGGAGGAGGCCGCCCCATCCGGAGAGGACGGGGGGGCTGAGAGGGCGGACCAGGGGGCCAGGAGAGGCCCCCGGTGCAAGGCCGTCATACCCTCATCGTCCGATGACAACAAGGCAGATTCCTCCCGCGAAGGTGGGGGAAAACGAGAAGAAACTCCACCTCCCCGTATTGGGGGGAGAAAAAGAGAAAGGTCGCCCCGGAAGGGGAGGCTGGGACGTCCAAGAAGTGAAAGGCATCCCTTCTGGACTACTCCGCCACCGCCGCTGATAGCGAGGAGGGGTGTCTGCCCAGGAAGAAGCCCTTAGTGCGATCGTAAGTATCCGCACTCTATAGTAATTTTGCTTCATAGTTTTGTTGTAACGCCGAACTTGTATGTAGTCCGGCCAGGGTCCATCTCGAGGTATTGTCTTCGGATGGGTCCTTGAGCGATTCGGCGATGAACTCGCTCCCGACGGCCACTACTCCTCAGCCTGTAGATGACACGGAGGTGTTGTCCCAAAGGCTTCTAGAGCGGGGGGAGGTGGCTCTAGAGGTGCCCCAAGGCGGCATTCCAGACGTCGGACATGCGGGGTTCAAGGTCCCCGCGGATCGTGTCGGTGAGAGCCACAGTAGGCCGGGCTCTCAACCGAACACTATTCCGGAGCCTTCAATGGTTCCGGACTCAGGCGGGCAGCCCCTCGTTAAGGAGGGAGAGCCGTCTGTGTCGAGGACTTCCGTTGTGCCCGAGGCGCCGGATTGTCTGCTGCAAGCACTTCGTGGCGCTTCCATGGATGAAGAGCACCGTACTCTTATGAGTGCGGTGATTCAGAAGGTTTTGTCCGCCAAGAGCGCACTAACCGAAGCTTGCACCAGCCTCCTAACAGGCTTTGAGGTAAGTGATAAAAATGTGTGAAATTACCACCCGATAGGTAGTAGCCCCTGATACTTTGTTTGGTGTTCGGAAAGAAAAACCAAATGGAGGGTCAATTATAATCCGCAGGAGTCTAACAATAAGTTTGAATATGAATAAGCAGGTTGTACTGCTTGCCGCTGTTGTCCGTACGGCCGAGATCGCTGGACTAAAACAGGACCTGGAGCAGGCGCAAGGAGAGCTCGACCTCATGAGGAGGTAGCTCGAAGAGAACAAAGGTGAAAGATTCCCCGCTCTCATATAATGAAGGATAAATAAAATTGATTATTCTAACGACAAAGCATCGTGATTTTGTAACAGGGGCCACCACCGAAGTGGCGTCTCTGAAGAAAGTGCTATCCGAGGCCGAACACAAGGCGGCCTTGGAACGCAAGGAGCGCGAAAAGCAAGATGCTAGAGTGGGCGAGGTACAACAAGAGCTCCAGGAGCTCGGCAAAAGTTCGAGTTCGTGGAGCGTGAGCTTAAGGCGAAAGAGGTCGAGCTTGCGAAGGCCCTTGCAAGTATAAAAGACACCAAGGCCGAAGCCGAGAAGGCACTGATACGTCTCCAGCGTATCTATAATTTTTGATTGTTCCATGCTATTATATTACCCCTTTTGGATGTT
The DNA here is from genome assembly GCF_018294505.1 of Triticum aestivum. Lineage (NCBI taxonomy): Eukaryota > Viridiplantae > Streptophyta > Magnoliopsida > Poales > Poaceae > Triticum > Triticum aestivum. The sequence continues at coordinate 5,850 of NW_025227766.1, read as the reverse complement.
TATGGGCTTTATTTTACACATTCATATCATTTTTGGGACTAACCTACTAACCGGAGGCCCAGCCCATATTGCTGTTTTGTTGCCTATTTCAGTATTTCGAAGAAAAGGAATATCAAACGGAGTCCAAACGAAATGAAACCTTCGGGAGTGTGATTTTTGGAACGAACGTGATCCGGAGAGCTTGGAGTGCAAGTCAAGAAGCTCCCGAGGATCCCACGAGATAGCCCCCCCCCCTGTAGGGCATGCCCCCCTGTCTCGTGGGCCCCTCGGGCAGCCACCGACGTACTTCTTCCTCCTATATATACCTATGTACCCCGAAAACATCCAGGAGCACCATGAAACACAATTTCCACCGCCGTAACCTTCTGTATCCGCGAGATCCCATCTTGGAGCCTTCGCCGACACTCTACCGGAGGGGGAATCGACCATGGAGGGCCTCTACATCAACATCATTGCTCCTTCGATGAGTTGTGAGTAGTTTACCACAGACCTACAGGTCCATAGTTATTAGCTAGATGGCTTCTTCTCTCTTTTTGGATCTCAATACAATGTTCTCCCCCTCTCTTGTGGAGATCTATTCGATGTAATCTCTTTTTGCGGTGTGTTTGTCGAGATCCGATGAATTGTGGGTTTATGATCAAGTTTGTCTATGAATAATATTTGAATCTTCTCTGAATTCTTTTATGTATGATTGAGTTATCTTTGCAAGTCTCTTCGAATTATCAGTTTGGTTTGGCCTACTAGATTGGTCTTTCTTGCCATGGGAGAAGTGCTTAGCTTTGGGTTCAATCTTGCGGTGTTCTTACCCAGTGACAGAAAGGGTTGCAAGACACGTATTGTATTGTTGCCATCAAGGATAACAAGATGGTGTTTATATCATATTGCATGAGTTTATCCCTCTACATCATGTCATCTTGCTTAAAGTGTTACTCTGTTCTTATGAACTTAATACTCTAGATGCAGGCAGGAGTCGATCGATGTGTGGAGTAATAGTAGTAGATGCAGGCAGGAGTTGGTCTACTTGTTATGGATGTGATGCCTATATACATGATCATGGCTAGATAATATCATAACTATGCGCTTTTCTATCAATTGCTCGACAGTAATTTGTTCACCCACCATAATACTTATGCTATCTCGAGAGAAGCCTCTAGTGAAACCTATGGCCCCCGGGTCTATCTCTTATCATATTTGCTTCCAATCTACTTTTATTTGCATCTTTACTTTTTGCATCTATATTACAAAATACCAAAAATATATTACTATCTCTATTAGATCTCACTTTCGCAAGTGGCCGTGAAGGGATTGACAACCCCTTTATTGCGTTGGTTGCGAGTTCTCAGTTTGTTTGTGTAGGTGCGTGGGACTTTTGAGGAGCCTCCTACTGGATTGATACCTTGGTTCTCAAAACTGAGGGAAATACTTACGCTACACTTGTGGCATCACCCTCTCCTCTTCGGGCAAAACCAACGCTAGCTCAAGACGTAGCAAGAAGGATTTCTGGCGCCGTTGCCGGGGAGGTCTTCGCTCAAGTCAAGACATACCAAGTACCCATCACAAACCCATCTCCCTCGCATTTACATTATTTGCCATTTTCCTCTTGTTTTCCTCTCCCCCACTTCACCCTTGCCGTTTTATTCGCCCTCTCTTTCCCAATCTCCTCTCTCTTTTTCGCTTGCCTTTTTTCCATTGCTCGTTTGTTTGCTCGTTTGCTTCGTCATTATGGCTAGTTCCTTGTCCGCTCCTATGTCTCCCGAGTTTGAAGTTCTTCACTTCAAGCAAAGGCAAGGAGAAAAATTAAAAGATGCTTGGTATAGGATGATGGAATCTTATCGCAAGTGCACCCTAGAGGTGAACTTTAGAATTCTTCTTCGCAATTTTTATGTTGGGTTAAACATGATGCATAGACAACTCTTTGATTGCATTACCAAGGGAAATTTTATTGAAATTGATCCAAGTATTGCGCATGAAATTATAGAGGGAATAGTGGGAACACTACCTCAAAAGGGAGGATCTCATCCTACCCAAGAAGAAATGCAAGTGTTTGGAAAGATTTGCGAAGTAACAAAAAATTTACAAAAATCTCTTGAGCCTCTTAAAAGTGTTAGCGGAAATCTGCACCGCATGAATATGTTGATCACTCTTTGCAATAAGCGGTCAGATTCTTTAGATCTAAACATTTCAGAGTATGAAGGGAAGTGGAAAGAACCTCCCGGATTCGAGCATGACTCCGCTAAAAACTGAAAATTAAAGATGGCACTCCTTAGATCTATCTTCGCTTTTTATGCCTAGCTAGGGGCGTTAAACGATAGTGCTAGTTGGGAGGCAACCCAATTTTCTTTATGTCTTCTGTTTTTGCTCCTGTTTAGGAATAAATCTTGCATCTACTCTCTGTTTAGATGTGTTTTTAGCTTTTAATTAGTGTTTGTGCCAAGTAGAACCTATAGGATAAACTAAGATGATAGTTGATTTGATTCTGCTGAAAAACAGAAACTTTGCGCTCACGAGAAAAAAATCAATAAATCACAAAAACGTGCTTTTGCATTGATTCTTTTTGATTCTGATCAATAGACAAATTTTCCAGTACGTCCTATTTTGGTAGGAGTTTTAGAGTTCCAGAAGTTTGCGTTAGTTACAGATTGCTACAGACTGTTCTGTTTTTGACAGATTCTGTTTTTCGTGTGTTGTTTGCTTATTTCAATGCATCTATGGCTAGTAAATTAGTTTATAAACCATAAGGAAGTTGGAATACAGTAGGTTTAACACCAAAATAAATAAAGAATGAGTTCAGTGCAGTACCTTATGTGGTGGTTTTGTTTTCTTTCACTAACAGAGCTTATAAGATTTCCTGTTGAGTTTTGTGTTGTGAAGTTTTCAAGTTTTGGGTAAAGCTTTTATGGACTATGGAATAAGGAGTGGCAAGAGCCTAAGCTTGGGGATGCCCATGGCAGCCCAAGATATTCAAGGATAGCCAAAAGCCTAAGCTTGGGGATGCCCCGGGAAGGCATCCCCTCTTTTGTCTTCGTTCATTGGTAACTTTACTTGGAGCTATATTTTTATTCGCTACATCATATGTGTTTTGCTTGGAGCGTCGTGTATTATATTAGTCTTTGCTTTTTAGTTTACCACAATCATCCTTGCTGTACACACCTTTTTGTGAGAATCCTATTTGATTAGAATTTGCTAGAATACTCTATGTGCTTCACTTATATCTTTTGAGCTTGTTAGTTTTTGCTCTAGTGCTTCACTTATATCTTTTAGAGCACGGTGGTGTCTTAATTTTGAAGAAATTTCTAGTCTCTCATGCTTCACTTATATTATTTTGAGAGTCTTTTAGAACAGCATGGTATTTACTATGGTTATAAAGTTGGTCCTAGAATGGTGAGCATCCAAGTTGGGTATAATAAAAACTATCATAGGAAGTGAATTGGATGCTATGATCAACTTGATACTTGATAATTGTTTTGAGATATGGAGGTAGTGATACTAAAGTTATGGTAGTTGGGTTATTATGAATTTAAATAATGCTTGTGTTGAAGTTAGCAAGTCCCGTAGCATGCACGTATGGTTAAAGTTGTGTAACAAATTTGAAACATGAAGTGTACCTGGCTTGTGCATCCTTATGAGTGGCGGTCGGGGACGAGCGATGGTCTTTTCCTACCAATCTATCCCCCTAGGAGCATGTGCATAGTACTTGATTTTTGATGACTTCTAAATTTTTTCAATAAGTATATGAGTTCTTTTGACTAATGTTGAGTCCATGGATTATACACACTTTTACCTTTCCGCCTTTGCTAGCCTCTTCGGTATCGTGCATTGCCCTTTCTCACCTTGAGAGTTTGTGCAAACTTCGCCGGTGCATCCAAACCCCGTGATATGATACGCTATATCACACATAAACCTCCTTATATCTTCCTCAAAACAGCCACCATACCTACCTATTATGGCATTTCCATAGCCATTCCGAGATACATTACCATGCAACTTTCCACTGTTCCGTTCATCATGACATACTTTACTTTTGTCATATTGTCATTGCATGATCATGTAGTTGACATCGTATTTGTGGCAAAGCCACCATGCATTATTTTTCATACATGTCACTCTTGATTCATTGCACCATCCTGGTACACCGCCGGAGGCATTCATATAGAGTCATATCTTGTTTTAGTTTTGAGTTGTAATTCATATGTTGTAATCAATAGAAGTGTGATGATCATCATTATTAGAACATTGCCCAAAGAAAAAAAAGAAAGGCCAAAAAAAGAAAGGCCCAAAAGAAAAAAAAAGAAAAGGAAAAAAAAGGAAAAAAAAAGGGCAATGTTACTATCTCTTTTTCCACAATTGTGCTTCAAAGTAGCACCTTGTTCTTCATGTAGTGAGTCTCATATTTTGTGCTTCAAAGTAGCACCATGTTTTTCATATAGTGAGTCTCATAAGTTGTCTTTTTCATACTAGTGGGAATTTTTCATTATAGAACTTGGCTTGTATATTCCTACGATGGGCTTCCTCAAATGCCATAGGTCTTAGTGAGCAAGCAAGTTGGATGCACACCCACTCATTTTCTTTTGTTAAGCATTCATTTATAGCTCTAGTGCATCTGTTGCATGTCAATCCCTACTCCTCATGTTGACATCAATTGATGGGCATCTCCATAGCCCGTTGATTATCCTCGTCAATGTGAGACTTTCTCCTTTTTTGTCTTCTCCACACAATCCCCATCATCATATTCTATTCCACCCATAGTGCTATATCCATGGCTCACGCTCATGTATTGTGTGAAGGTTGAAAAAGTTTGAGATTATTTAAGTATGAAACAATTGCTTGGCTTTTCATCGGGGGTATAGAAGTTGGGGACATCTTTGTGTGACGAAAATGAAGCATAGCCTAACTATATGATTTTGTAGTGATGAACTTTGTTTTGCCAAGTTATTTTGAGAAGACATGATTACTTTGATTAGTATGCTTGAAGTGTTACTATTTCTTTTATCATTATGAACTTTTATTTTGTATTAATTTGGATCTGCACATTCATGCCACAATAAAGAAAATTACATTATGAATTATGCTAGGTAGCATTCCACATCAAGAATTCTCTTTTTATCATTTACCTACTCGAGGACGAGCAGCAATTAAGCTTGGGGATGCTTGATACGTCTCCAACGTATCTATAATTTTTGATTGTTCCATGCTATTATATTACCCTTTTGGATGTTTATGGGCTTTATTTTACACATTTATATGATTTTTGGGGCTAACCTACTAACCGGAGGCCCAGCCCATATTGCTGTTTTTTTGCCTATTTCAGTATTTCGAAGAAAAGGAATATCAAACGGAGTCCAAATGGAATGAAACCTTCGGGAGCGTGATTTTTGGAACGAACGTGATCCGGAGAGCTTCGAGTGCAAGTCAAGAAGCTCCCGAGGACCCCACGAGATAGGGCCCCCCCCTGTAGGGCGCGCCCCTCTGTCTCGTGGGCCGCTCGGGTGGCCACCGACGTACTTCTTCCTCCTATATATACCTACGTACCCCGAAAACATCCAGGAGCACCATGAAACACAATTTCCACCGCGTAACCTTCTGTATCCGCGAGATCCCATCTTGGAGCCTTCGTCGGCACTCTACCGGAGGGGGAATCAACCATGGAGGGCCTCTACATCAACATCCTTGCCCCTCCGATGAGTTGTGAGTAGTTTACCACAGACCTACGGGTCCATAGTTATTAGCTAGATGGCTTCTTCTCTCTTTTTGGATCTCAATACAATGTTCTCCCCGTCTCTTGTGGAGATCTATTCGATGTAATCTCTTTTTGCGGTGTGTTTGTCGAGATCCGATGAATTGTGGGTTTAT
>NW_025227765.1:27541-29973 GCF_018294505.1 Triticum aestivum | reverse complement strand
CTGCAAATCTTTCAAGACGAGGAGAGCTTTCATTCGGCTGGCCGAGAAAATGGCCCATCAGTAATGAGAAATGGGTTGTACATTTTTAAAACACATCAAACCGGCAATTAGTTTCAAATATCTTTTTTTCATTTCGAGATTTTAAATTACATTAATTTTTATGCATGGAGAATTTGTTGGATTTTATATTGATATACATTTATTTTTTAAATCAGTTTGAATGTGAGTCGAAATTTCAGGATTAAAAACAGTTCGGACCGCACCGAAATATGCAAAATTTCATATACTTTTTTAACCGTGGCCACAATATGGGCTGTAATGCTAACAAAAAGAATATGGGCACCAAAAAAACCTTAAGATTAGCAAATGGGCTGTAAATTATTAGAAATAATGGCAGATGGGATGTATGCTGTTTTCCACAGATTTGAGGCTTTCCTAAAAAAAGGTTGACGCACAAGCAGTGATTGTTGGATGGCCATCCAACGGCCGTCGTGCTTCTTCAATCTCTGCTCTTCCTGCTCCAACCGCTCAAACAAGCGTCAGCGGGACTGCCTGCTCCCTCCTCCTCGTGGCAGGCTCTGCTGCCGCGCAGGCCTCACCGCCCCATCGTACTCCCATCGCTGGCCTAGCCATCCCTCTACTCACCCACACCTGATGTTATTCTCCGGCGACGGCAGACGAACCAGTAAATCCTCGTACAGTCGTACTCCCCTCCGCGTGGGAAACAACTACCAAGTCTTCCCTACCTCTGTGGCGTTCCCTTCCTAGGCCTCGCCGTCGTCCACCGCCCTGGTGCTCTCGGCGTGGCCTGGTCAACGTGGTCAACGACCGACATGCATCTGAAGTGGACTGCACATGGAGAGGCCGACAGCTGGGTCCACGGTCGCACGCAAGGAAATGACTCCTTATTATGCACAAAATAATGATTCCTCCACCTGACATCGGGGACCCACCGAAAGGGCCTCTGTATTTTGCAAAAAAAAGTTACTGCCGCTGACGGCTCAGACCCACCAGCTATATCTTCGCACGCAAGGAAGTGCCTCCTTATTACGCACACAAAAAATGAATACTCCCCCTATTAGCTGGGACCCAGTATAGTGGCAGGCTGACTTGTGGGCCTACTAAGTTGACGGGGATGGAGGGCTTTGTCAACTTAGTCAATATGCACGATTCTAGCTCCAGTGACCATATGATGTCCATCCAACGGCCGTAGTGCTTCTTCAACCTCTAGTCTTCTTGCTCCAGCTGCCCAAACCAGCGCCAGTCGTGCCTCGTGCTCCTGCCTCCCGTGGCCGGCTACGATGCAGTGGAGGCCTCACCGTCCCCTACTACTCCCACCGCTGGCCAGGCCATCCCTCTACTCACCCACACCCCTTGTTATTCTACGGCGACGGCAGCCTCACACCGCAACGAACCAGTGAACCCTTGTACTCCTCTACGTGTGGGCATCCACTGCCGCGTCTTCCCTGGCTCCGCGTCGTCCCCTTCCTAGGACTCACCGTTGTCCACCGCCCTGGTGCTCTCGGCGCGGCATGGTCAACGTGGTCAAGGAACGGCTTCCATCGAACGTGGACTGTACGTGGAGAGGCTGACAGCTGGGTCCACGGCCGCAGCAAGGAAGTGCCTCCTTATTACGTGCAAAATAATTATTCCTCCACCTGACAGCAGGGACCCACCGGACGGGCCACAGTATTTCGTGAAAAAAATGTTTCCCCCTGACTGCTGGGACCCACCAACTACACCTTCGCACGCAAGGAAGTGCATCCGGGCAAAAAAAAACAAAACGATTCCCCCCCCCCTGACTACTGGGACCCACCAGCTACATCTTCGCATGCAAGGAATTGCCTAACAGTCGGGACCCACCTGGTCAAAGCATGCGTAGCATTGCCATTCTGGTCGCGAACGTGTACGTACATATATGCTGGTCAATGTAGAGGCGCGCACGTGTCGTAGTAGAGGCGCGCACGTAGCATGTACACGTACGTACAGCGGCCAGGGTGCAAGAAAGAAAATACTGCCACGTATGTACATACGGGCAGGGTCTCAAATTCCTACTCGTGCATACGTACGGCCAGGGCTCATGTACATGGCTGGGTCGGAACAGAGAAACATCGTCGTCGTCGTGTTCACGGGGAGCCAACTGGCTGGGTTGGAACGGAATGCATGGTCGTGTTCATCGGGAGGGCTTGGACGGAATAGGCGATGGAAACGAGGCCTGGCGTACCGCAGAACGGAGGAAACGGACCTCCTACTGTCAAAACGGGGGTCCTGTTGATCGGGAGGGGTGTGGCGTACCGCAAAACGGAGGAAACGGACCTCCTACGGTTGAAACGGGGGTCCTGTTGATCGGGAGGGGTGTGGCGTACCGCAAAACGGACGAAACGGACTTGTGTTGGAGCACTACGGTCGAAACGGGGGTCCTGTTCATCGGG
>NW_025227765.1:0-27531 GCF_018294505.1 Triticum aestivum | reverse complement strand
CAGCAGTAGCGAAGGAATCGCTCGATCGGGTTCAGTTAACAGCCATCGATCGATCGCTCGGGTTCAGTAACGCATACCCTGCAGTGCAATCGCTCGGGTTCAGTTAGAGCCCAACGCCTTGCTCGGGTTCAGTTAGAGCCAACGCCTCGCACACACGCGCGTATGTGTACGAGAGAAACGCGCATCGCTCGGCCCCCGACCTCCCACCGTAACCGGGAACTCCCTGAAATTTTCCTCGCCCTCGCTTCTACCATGGTTTTTCCCATCATGGACGGCCCAAAGAATGTCATGCAGCTGCGTCTTTGGCCCGCCCAGGACGAAAAGCCCATTTTTTGTCATGATTTTTTGTCATAGAAGTAGGAGCCCACCACATCTATGATGATACCGGGTTTTGTCACAATTATCGTCATAGAAGTGTCATATGTATGACAGGAAAAAAATTCGTTCGGCCCAAAATGTCACGGATGTGTCTTTTTTTGTAGTGAACATACTAAATGATCAAGTGCTAAGCTAACGGAATGGGTCAAGTCAATCACATCATTCTCCTAATGATGTGATCCCGTTAATCAAATGACAACTCATGTCTATGGTTAGGAAACACAACCATCTTTGATTAACGAGCTAGTCAAATAGAGGCATACTAGTCACATTATGTTTGTCTATGTATTAAAACATGTATTATGTTTCCGGTTAATACAATTCTAGCATGAATAATAAACATTTATCATGGTATAAGGAAATAAATAATAACTTTATTATTGCCTCTAGGGCATATTTCCTTCAGTCTCCCACTTGCACTAGAGTCAATAATCTAGATTACACAGTAATGATTCTAACACCCATGGAGCCTTGGTGCTGATCATGTTTTGCTCGTGGAAGAGGCTTAGTCAACGGGTCTGCAACATTCAGATCCGTATGTATCTTCCAAATTTCTATGTCTCCCACCTGGACTTGGTCCCGGATGGAATTGAAGCGTCTCTTGATGTGCTTGGTCCTCTTGTGAAATCTGGATTCCTTTGCCAAGGAAATTGCACCAGTATTGTTACAGAAGATTTTCATTGGTCCCGATGCACTAGGTATGACACCTAGATCGGATATGAACTCCTTCATCCATACTCCTTCATTTGTTGCTTCCGAAGCAGCTATGTACTCTGCTTCACATGTAGATCCCGCCACGACGCTTTGTTTAGAACTGCACCAACTTACAGCTCCACCATTCAATATAAACACGTATCCAGTTTGTGATTTAGAATCGTCTGGATCAGTGTCAAAGCTTGCATCGACGTAACCATTTACGACTAGCTCTTTGTCACCTCCATAAATGAGAAACATATCCTTAGTCCTTTTCAGGTATTTCAGGATATTCTTGACCGCTGTCTAGTGATCCACTCCTGGATTACTTTGGTACCTCCCTGCTAAACTTATTGCTAAGCATACATCAGGTCTGGTACACAGCATTGCATACATGATAGAGCCTATGGCTGAAGCATAGGGAACATCTTTCATTTTCTCTCTATCCTCTGCTGTGGTCGGGCATTGAGTCTGACTCAACTTCACACCTTGTAATACAGGCAAGAACCCTTTCTTTGCTTGATCCATTTTGAACTTTTTCAAAACTTTATCAAGGAATGTGCTGAAAGTCCAATTAAGCGTCTTGATCTATCTCTATAGATCTTGATGCCTAATATATAAGCAGCTTCACCGAGGTCTTTCATTGAAAAACTTTTATTCAAGTATCCTTTTATGCTATCCAGAAATTCTATATCATTTCCAATTAACAATATGTCGTCTACATATAATATCAGAAATGCTACAGAGCTCCCACTCACTTTCTTGTAAATACAGGCTTCTCCAAAAGTCTGTATAAAACCATATGCTTTGATCACACTATCAAAGTGTTTATTCCAACTCCGAGAGGCTTGCACAAGTCCATAAATGGATCGCTGGAGCTTGCACACTTTGTTAGCACCTTTTGGATCGACAAAACCTTCAGGTTGTATCATATACAACTCTTCTTCTAGAAATCCATTCAGGAATGCAGTTTTGACATCCATTTGCCATATTTCATAATCATAAATGCGGCAATTGCTAACATGATTCGGACAGACTTAAGCATCGCTACGGGTGAGAAAGTCTCATCGTAGTCAACCCCTTGAACTTGTCGAAAACCTTTCGCAACAAGTCGAGCTTTGTAGACAGTAACATTACCATCAGCCTCAGTCTTCTTCTTGAAGATCCATTTATTCTCGATGGCTTGCCGATCATCGGGCAAGTCAACCAAAGTCCATACTTTGTTCTCATACATGGATCCCATCTCAGATTTCATGGCCTCAAACCATTTTGCGGAATCTGGGCTCATCATCGCTTCCACATAGTTCGTAGGTTCGCCATGGTCAAGTAACATGACCTCCAGAATAGGATTACCGTACCACTCTGGTGTGGATCTTACTCTGGTTGACCTACGAGGTTCGGTAGTAACTTGATCTGAAGTTTCATGATCAATATCATTAGCTTCCTCACTAATTGGTGTAGTTGTCACAGGAACCGGTTTCTGTGATGAACTACTTTCCAATAAGTGAGCAGGTATAGTTACCTCATCAAGTTCTACTTTCCTCCCACTCACTTCTTTCGAGAGAAATTTCTTCTCTAGAAAGGATTCGAATTTAGCAACAAAAGTCTTGCCTTCAGATCTGTGATAGAAGGTGTACCCAATAGTCTCCTTTGGGTATCCTATGAAGACACATTTCTCCGATTTGGGTTCGAGCTTATTTGGTTGAAGTTTCTTCACATAAGCATTGCAGCCCCAAACTTTAAGAAACGACAACTTTGGTTTCTTGCCAAACCACAGTTCATAAGGCGTCGTCTAAACGGATTTTGATGGTGCCCTATTTAATGTGAATGCGGCCGTCTCTAAAGCATAACCCCAAAACGATAGCGGTAAATCAGTAAGAGACATCATAGATCGCACCATATCTAGTAAAGTATGACTACGACGTTCGGACGCACCATTACGTTGTGGTGTTCCGGGTGGCGTGAGTTGCGAAACTATTCCGCATTGTTTCAAATGTAAACCAAACTCGTAACTCAAATATTCTCCTCCACGATCAGATTGTAGAAACTTTATTTTCTTGTTAAGATGATTTTCCACTTCACTCTGAAATTCTTTGAACTTTTCAAATGTTTCAGACTTATGTTTCATTAAGTAGATATACCCATATCTGCTTAAATCATCTGTGAAGGTGAGAAAATAACGATACCCGCCATGAGCCTCAATGTTCATTGGACCACATACATCAGTATGTATGATTTCAAACAAATTTGTTGCTCGCTCCATAGTTCCGGAGAACATCGTTTTAGTCATCTTGCCCATGAGGCACGGTTCGCAAGTACCAAGTGATTCATAATCAAGTGATTCCAGAAGTCCATTAGTATGGAGTTTCTTCATGCACTTTACACCAATATGACCCAAACGGCAGTGCCACAAATAAGTTGCACTATCATTATCAACTCTGCATCTTTTGGCTTCAACATTATGAATATGTGTATCACTACTATCGAGATTTAATAAAAACAGACCACTCTTCAAGGGTGCTTGACTATAAAAGATATTACTCATATAAATAGAACAACCATTATTCTCTGATTTAAATGAATAACCGTCTCGCATCAAACAAGATCCAGATATAATGTTCATGCTTAACGCTGGCACCAAATAACAATTATTTAGGTCTAAAACTAATCTCGAAGGTAGATGTAGAGGTAGCGTGCCGACCGCATTCACATCGACTTTGGAACCATTTCCCACGCGCTTCATCACCTCGTCCTTAGCCAATCTTCGTTTAATCCGTAGTCCCTGTTTCGAGTTGCAAATGTTAGCAATAGAACCAGTATCAAATACCCAGGTGCTACTGCGAGCATTAGTAAGGTACACATCAATAACATGTATCTCACATATACCTTTGTTCACCTTGCCATCCTTCTTATCCGCCAAATACTTGGGGCAGTTCCGCTTCCAATGACCAGTCTGCTTGTAGTAGAAGCACTCAGTCTCAGGCTTAGGTCCAGATTTGGTTTCTTCTCTTGAGCAGCAACTTGTTTGCTGTTCTTCTTGAAGTTCCGCCTCTTCTTCCCTTTACCCTTTTTCTTGAAACTGGTGGTCTTATTGACCATCAACACTTGATGCTCCTTTTTGATTTCTACCTCCGCAGCTTTTAGCATTGCGAAGAGCTTGGGAATAGTCTTGTCCATCCCTTGCATATTATAGTTCATCATGAAGCTCTTGTAGCTTGGTGGCAGTGATTGAAGAATTCTGTCAATGACACTATCATCAGGAAGATTAACTCCCAGTTGAATCAAGTGATTATTATACCCAGACATTTTGAGTACATGTTCACTAACAGAACTATTCTCTTCCATCTTGCAGTTATAGAACTTATTGGAGACTTCATATCTCTCAATCTGGGCATTTGCTTGAAATATTAACTTCAACTCCTGGAACATCTCATATGCTCCATGACGTTCAAAACATCATTGAAGTCCCGGTTCTAAGCTGTAAAGCATGAAACACTGAACTATCGAGTAGTCATCAGCTTTGCTCTCCCAGACGTTCTTAACATTGTCAGTTGCATCTGCAGTAGGCCTGGCACCCAGCGGTGCTTTCAGGACGTAATTCTTCTGTGCAGCAATGAGGATAATCCTCAAGTTACGGACCCAGTCCGTGTAATTGCTACCATCATCTTTCAACTTAGCTTTCTCAAGGAACACATTAAAATTCAATGGAACAACAACACGAGCCATCTATCTACAACAAACATAGACAAGCAAAATACTATCAGGTACTAAGTTCATGATAAATTTAAGTTCAATTAATCATATTACTTAAGAACTCCCACTTAGATAGACATCCTTCTAATCATCTAAGTGATCACGTGATCCAAATCAACTAAACCATGCCCAATCATCATGTGAGATGGAGTAGTTTTCAATGGTGAACATCACTATGTTGATCATATCTACTATATGATTCACGCTTGACCTTTCGGTCTCAGTGTTCCGAGGCCATATCTGTATATGCTAGGCTCGTCAAGTTTAACCTGAGTATTCCGTGTGTGCAACTGTTTTGCACCCGTTGTATTTGAACGTAGAGCCTATCACACCCGATCATCATGTGGTGTCTCAGCACGAAGAACTTTCGCAATGGTGCATACTCAGGGAGAACACTTATACCTTGAAATTTAGTGAGAGGTCATCTTATAATGCTACCATCAATCAAAGCAAAATAAGATGCATAAAGGATAAACATCACATGCAATCAATATAAGTGATATGATATGGCCATCATCATCTTGTGCTTGTGATCACCATCTCCGAAGCACCATCATGATCACCATCGTCACCGGCGCGACACCTTGATCTTCATCGTAGCATCATTGTCGTTTCACCACCTATTGCTTCTACGACTATCTCTACCGCTTAGTGATAAAGTAAAGCAATTACAGGGCGATTGCATTGCGTATAATAAAGCGACAACCATATGGCTCCTGCTAGTTGCCGATAACTCGGTTACAAAACATGATCATCTCATACAATAAAATATAGCATCACGTCTTGACCATATCACATCACAACATGCCCTGCAAAAACAAGTTAGACGTACTCTACTTTGTTGTTGCAAGTTTTACGTGGCTGCTACGGGCTGAGCAAGAACCGTTCTTACCTACGCATCAAAACCACAACGATAGTTCATCAAGTTAGTGCTGTTTTAACCTTCTCAAGGACTGGGCGGAGCCACACTCGGTTCAACTAAAGTTGGAGAAACTGACACCCGCCAGCCACCTATGTGCAAAGCACGTCGGTAGAACCAGTCTCGCGTAAGCGTACGCGTAATGTCGGTCCGGGCCGCTTCATCCAACAATATCGCCGAACCAAAGTATGACATTATGGTAAGCAGTATGACTTGTACCGCCCACAACTCACTTGTGTTCTACTCGTGCATATAACATCGACGCATAAAACCTGGCTCAGATGCCACTGTTGGGGAACATAGTAATTTCAAAAAAATTCCTACGCACACGCAAGATCATGGTGATGCATAGCAACGAGAGGGGAGAGTATTGTCCACGTACCCTCGTAGACCGAAAGCGGAAGCTTTAGCACAATGCAGTTGATGTAGTCGTACGTCTTCACGGCCCGACCGATCAAGCACCGAAAGCATGGCACCTCCGAGTTCTTGCACACGTTCAGCTCGATGACGTCCCTCGAACTCCGATCCAGCCGAGTGTCGAGGGAGAGTTCCGTCAGCATGACGGCGTGGTGACAATGATGATGTTCTACCGACGCAGGGCTTCGCCTAAGCACCGCTATGATATTATCGAGGTGGAATATGGTGGAGGGGGGCACCGCACACGGCTAATCGATCTCAAGGATCAATTGTTGTTGTGTCTAGAGGTGCCCCCCTGCCCCCGTATATAAAGGAGCAAGGGGGAGGGGGCGGCCGGCCAGGAGGGGGCGCGCCAGGAGGAGTCCTACTCCCAGCGGGAGTAGGACTCCCTCCTTTCCTTGTCCAAGTAGGAGAGGGGGAAGGAAGGGAGAGAGGGGAGGGAGGAAAGGGGGCGCCCCCCCCCCCTCCTTGTCCTATTCGGACTAGAGGGGGAGGGGCGCGCGGCCTGCCCTGGCCTGCCTTCCTCTTCTCCACTTTGGGCCCATGAGGCCCATTAACCCCCCGGGGGGTCCAGTAACCCCCCGGTACTCCGGTATATATCCGATAACCCCCGAAACCATTCCGGTGTCCGAATATAGTCGTCCAATATATCAATCTTAATGTCTCGACCATTTTGAGACTCCTCGACATGTCCGTGATCACATCCGGGACTCCGAACTATCTTCGGTACATCAAAACATATGAACTCATAATACAACTGTCATCTAACTTTAAGCGTGCGGACCCTACGGGTTCAAGAACTATGTAGACATGACCAAGACATGTCTCCGGTCAATAACCAATAGCGGAACCTGGATGCTCATATTGGCTCCTACATATTCTACGAAGATCTTTATCGGTCAAACCGCATAACAACATATGTTGTTCCCTTTGTCATCGGTATGTTACTTGCCCGAGATTCGATCGTCGGTATCTCAATACCTAGTTCAATATCGTTACTAGCAAGTCTCTTTACTCGTTATGTAATGCATCATTCCGTAACTAACTCATTAGCTACATTGCTTGCAAGGCTTATAGTGATGTGCATTACCGAGAGGGCCCAGGGATACCTCTCCGACAAACGGAGTGACAAAACCTAATCTCAAAATACGCCAACTCAACATGTACCTTTGGAGACACCCGTAGAGCTCCTTTATAATCACCCAGTTACGTTGTGACGTTTGGTAGCACACAAAGTGTTCCTCCAGTAAACGGGAGTTGCATAATCTCATAGTTGTAGGAACATGTATAAGTCATGAAGAAAGCAATAGCAACGTACTAAACGATCAAGTGCTAAACTAATGGAATGGGTCAAGTCAATCACATCCTTCTCCTAATGATGTGATCCCGTTAATCAAATGACAACTCATGTCTATGGTTAGGAAACACGGCCATCTTTGATTAACGAGCTAGTCAAGTAGAGGCATACTAGTGACATTATGTTTGTCTATGTATTGACACATGTATTATGTTTCCGGTTAATACAATTCTAGCATGAATAATAAACATTTATCATGATATAAAGAAATAAATAATAACTTTATTATTTCCTCTAGGGCATATTTCCTTCAGCTATACTGCATCATCCCTTCCTCTTTGGGGAAATACCGACATAGTTCTAGCAGACATCACACCACCGAGCAGGGGGGGAGGAAGCCCCATCGCCGCCGCCGACTGAGGAGAGGCGGGAGGGGAGGAAGGGGCGAGGCCCGGTGGCTAGGGTTTGCCCTCCCAGTATCTCGCGGGAGGGGTCGGGAGCATCTTTAGCGCAAATTTGTCTTAGCTCTTTGACCGTAGAATCCAGTGAGCCTAGGCAGGATTGCCGGTCTAAACACTGATACACTAGATCCAATGTTATTGTAGCTGGCACTTAGCACAACAGGTATAGACTACCTCCCTAGTAGTTGATACTATGGATGGATCCAACTATTAGGGCCTTGCCTTCCAAGGGGCAGTATGACATATGAAAGGATACGTACTTCGGCTAAGTCCGAAATAGGGTATGTGGCCATCACGGTCGCTATGATGCATTGTAGCAGAACCTACATTCCATTTGCCTTCGACACACCTTTCCGGAGTCCTACGACCAATCACTAGTGTAGAAATGCTTACACAATTTTTTTATTAATGACGCGCCACTTTCAATCCACATCACAGGTATTTTTCAAAATACAGGTGGCGTGGAAATATTTCGCACGCCACCAATACAACATTTATTGATGGTATGCAAGCAGGCGACTACACCACTTGTGTGTGGGGCCAACAACCTCACCCCTCTGAAATGTTATTGATGGGGTGTCAGAAAGATGACACACCACTAATTACGTCATTAGTTATGGCATGGATTATCTGGACACGCTACTGATTTTTTTGGGCCATCTTTTCGGGCTTGAATTGCATGTGGCATGGGCTGCAAATCGCATGCCACTACGTGGGTCGTTTTTTTACCTAGGTAGAAACCTAGCCGCCTTAAAAACACTCCATTTATCTCCACTCACCCCTCTCTGGCGACTAGCCATCGCCGCGCCGAATCTTGTCGAAGAAGGCCACCCCCTCGTCGCCACCACCGGAGGTCGTCTCTCGTCACCACAAAAGGTAGATCCCAACCTTGCCCATTTAACACCACACCTAGGTTCCGATATGGCATGTCGCTAAGAGGGTTACACCACAATGATGTTCTTTTGGGTTTCATCTCAATAAGAGTGGAGGAGCCTTGATGTTGGCTCGCCAAGCCTATCACAACCTTCCTCATTTACCCCGGCTTGAGACCGGCTACATTGAGACAACATATGTGGAGTTCCATTGACATCTTAAACACCACTTACAATTTATTTTGGTTGAATAAATCTCTTTGCACTTTATTTTATTGAGAGATTCTTGCTGATAAGTTTGACAACCTTCAAATTCAAATCTGAGTTTTAGTGCAACCTTAACTGAGATTCTACTTCTGGAAGCCTGAGAGCTAAATTGAATCCTGGAACTGCTGAAGATCCTGGCAAATGGTTTATGCTAGTTCTGCAAGGCTTAGTTGAAATAGCCGAGTGTTTCTTGGGAACAAAAGCTGATGCATAACCTGACGATCTTTTTCCGAGTGAATTGCAAAAAACATCAACATTGAAGGCTAGAGTTGCAGAAATGACAAGTCTGTAGTTTTGTGCCCAAAAACACTAATTCCCAGGCTAATTTTTTGCAGAAACCACTAGTGGCTCTGTTCGGTCGTTTTAAGTGGGATTATGACAGGTGGGTCCCTCTGTCGTTGACGTGGCGTCACTGTTGATCCGTTTGGCTCGTTAGACGCCGTCAGAAGCCGTTCGCGACCCGTCTCGAGCCGGAACCCATTTGACCGATCCACCCCCGCGACTCGTTACAAGCCCACCCACCCAAGACCTCATTCGCCCCTGCTCTCAACTCGAACTCATTCGCCTCCGTCGACCCGTCCACATCTCCGACCGCCGCCGCCGCCGCCACCGCGTCGCCATGGTTTCCTGGAGTGAGGATGATGACAGAAGTGAGAACTATTACCAGTACGTCACCTCTGGTTCAGACGACGGCATCGTGAAGGTGAGTTGGTAGAAATAGGGTTAGGGTTAGGATTTGGGGATTTTCCTCTTGAGCTAAATCTGAACTTTCCTTCCCAAGTCTCTTGCTCTCCTTTGCACGTGCAAATGCCTGCTACGACGAATGAATCTGAATTTGAGGGCAATGATTTTGTTTTGTGCCATGAACACGGGGTGCGAGCAGAAAGACTTGTTGCTTTCGAGGGCATCCATACTGGCAGGAGGTTCCTTGGCTGTGCTGTGAAGGTATGTGTAAAATTTCTGTTGATTAGGTGTTGTGGTCTAATCATTTGGTCATTGTTTAGTACTTAATTTGGTAGTTAGCAGATCTGGCTTGTTAGTTAGGCTGTTTAAATATTTGCCCAATGCTTATTGGGTCAGTTAACTCATTGTATTTATGTGAGCATATGTGCATAGTGTTGTGGCATGTTCATTTGTTTTATGTGAGCATATGACAGTGTGGATCAGTGAGGTCATTTGTTAATATGTCAGCATGTGACAGTGTGGAGCAGTGAGGTTTGTTTATATGTCAGCATGTGGATGGGGTTGGAAGCAGTCATTAAAAATTCTTATTAAGTACTACTGGCCTAGTTGCTTTTAGTTAGTAAGCACTCATTTAGATTGCCTAATTGTTGGTACTTGTTGGAGTGCCTACTTGTTATTAGTAAAGAAATCATCTTGGCATGTAGCTTTTATCTTGCTGTTTAACACTGTAATTGAACAGGATGCTAAAAATTGTGGACTTGTTGAATGGATTGATCCATCTTGGCCAGCTACAATGGAGAATGCACTGTCCAAGTTGTGGGATATGTATGAACAGTCCAAGAGAGACAGGATTGAGGACAATCTGATGAACTCATTTGCTGTTCACTCACTGACACAAGAGAAGATCAAGCTGCAGGCCTGTTATGACAAGTTGGTTGGAGATGTTCAATCCCTTTTGGATGAGAATGAGAGGAGGGCCCAGATGGAAAGGAAGCCTGATGAGAGCAAGCTCCAGGAGAAGTATGACATGGTTAAGGAGCTGACAGTATCTCAAGCCACTGTCATTAGGAACATGAAGTTGAAGCTTGCTGAAGAGAGGACTAAGTTGCAGGCCCGCATTGATGAGCTTGAGAAGGTTGTGGAGCAGAGCAAGGCCAAGATGAATGGGATCAAGGCAATCTTAGCTGAATGAGCCACACTAGGCAGTAATGGTCATGGAGTTCATGGTCATGTATGGATCTCCTCATTAGTTATGTAATGGTCATGTATGGATCTCCCAATTATGCTACTTATTAGTTATGTATGGATCTCCAAATTATGCTACTTATTAGTTATGTATCGATCTCCAAATTATGCTACTTATTAGTTATGTAATGTTCATGTATGGATCTCCAGTTATGGTACTTATTAGTTATGTAATGGTCATGTAGTATGGACCCCCCCCCCCAATTATGGTACTTATTAGTTATGTATTGCTTATCTATGGATCTTCCAATAAGATTAATGTGATGAATTTAAGTGGTTTTTCGACGTCGAGGCACCCTAGACTCATTTAGGTGGTTTTGCAACGTCGAGGCACCCTAGACTCATTTAGGTGGTTTTTCGACGTCGAGGCACCCTAGACTCATTTAGGTGGTTTTTTCGACATCGAGCCACCCTAGACTCATTTAGGTGGTATTTTCGACGTCGAGCCACCCTAGACTCATTTAGGTGTTTTTTTCGACGTCGAGCCACCCTAGACTCATTTAGGTGGTTTTTCGACGTCGAGGCACCCTAGACTCATTTAGGTGGTTTTTTCGACGTCGAGGCACCCTAGACTCATTTAGGTGGTTCAACATCATGCATTCAAGTTCAACAACCATCAACAAGATGCATTCGAGTTCAACAAGCATCAACATCATGCATTCAAGTTCAACAGCCATCAGAAGGCGACAAAAGGCATCTAGTTCAACAGCCAACATAGGCATCAAATTCAACAAACCTGCCAACAAAGGCATCTAGTTCAACAGCCAACATAGGAATCAAATTCAACAAACCTGCCAACAAAGGCATCTAGTTCAACAGCCAACATAGGCATCAAATTCAACAAACCTGCCAACAAAGGCATGAAATTCAACATCTAGTTCCCAGAAGCATATAGGTACTCCTTCATCTTGTAGGAAACTGTCCTCTTCCTTCCAGTCTGTCTTGGAGCATGAAATGCTCCCCTAGGGCCTGCAGCAGATGTAGAAGATGCACCAGCTTGGGTAGTTTTCTTCCTGGGAGACCTCCTTGGAGGAGCAGTAGGTGTTGGGGTAGCATTCTTCCTTGGAGACCTCCTGGGAGGAGCAGTAGGTGCAGTAGCAGCAGGTGCAGCTCTCCTCTTTGGAGGAGCAGTAGGTGCAGTAGCAGCAGGTGCAGCTCTCCTCTTTGGAGGAGCAGTAGGTGCAGTAGCAGCAGGTGCAGTAGCAGCAGGTGCAGCAGGTGCAGCTTTCTTCCTGGCAGGAGCAGTCCCAACATCTGTAGATGGAGATGGCCTCTTCCTTGTTGGTGCAGCAGCTGTAGATGAAGCAGAAGCATTTGACCTGTTTGGCTGCATTTAAAAAACAAAAACAATCATTCAGACATAACTAAAATTCAATTTGTGCCCTCATTGAGACATAACAGCAAAAACACAAACAAAGATTCTTAGCTAACCTGATGTTGGTTTTGTCTCATTGCAAGAGCTGGTTTCAAGGGCTTGGAGCACACAGTGTATCTGTGCCCCACAAGTTTGCAGTTGCTACAAGTAATGGATGCCATCCTAGATGTATCTCTTGGTGCTGCCTTCTCAAACGGGTTTTTCCTCCTCTTTGTTTGTTGCTTCCCTACTTTGTCTCTGAAAACTGGAGGCTCTATGTCCTGAGTTCTTGTCCTTGGCCACAGATTTGGACCAGGGACAGGAAATATGATATGCCCATATGCTTTCTGGTACATTGCCTTCTTGAAGAAATCATCAACAAAGTCTTCAGGTTGCAACTTAGCCTTCACAATTGCAGATACTGCATGATTGCAAGGCATAGCAGTCATATCCCATTTCCTACATCCACATGTTCTGTGCAGCAAGTTGACTGAGTAGGTGTTATCTCCACTACTAACTTGGTAAATGCTAGGACCAGCCATCAAAGATTGGCACCACCTTGAGTTGTACTTTGCCTCCTCTAACATCTCTGCATATGTTGGGCAAATCTCCCAATTTGTTGTCTCTGTCTTGGTTCTATTTGTGTTAAACTTCACCATCAATTTAGTCCTAATTCCTTCCAGCATGGTCTTTATTGGCTTGCCTCTAACCTAGGATCATTTTGTTAAACACCTCACTGATGTTGTTCACAACTAGGTCTGTCTTGCAGGTTAAATCCATTGCATGTCTAGCCCATGTATGAACTGGTACTTTATTAAGCCATGCCCAAGCTGCCTTACACTCTCTTTTCAAATCATTCATTGTAGCTAGGTGTTCATTCTTAGTATAAGAGTAGCTAGCTGCATCCATGTGTTTCTTTAGTTCATCACCTCTAAAACCAGCTGTCTGGAAATTCTGATATATGTGTCTAAGGCAGAATCTTTGTGGACAATTGGGAAATACATGGTTTACTGCATTTAAAAGGCCCTGTTGACAGAATATGAACTAGAACTAAATATTTGGCCAATTGAATAGTTCACAAAGCAATGTGCACATGAAATCTGACAGAACAATAGAACAATGAAATATGAGAAGAGAAGTTTACCTTTTGCCTATCACTAATGATAGTATAGTACCCAAACTTTCCACTCTCTCCACCAAGTGCATCTTTTAGTTGAGTTAAGAACCAGGTCCAGCTGTCTTTGTCCTCTTTCTCAACAACTCCAAATGCTATAGGATATATGTTGTTGTTTCCATCCCTTCCTGTTGTAGCAAGGATCTGCTGACCTGTTGACAGCTTGATAAAACAACCATCTACCCCTGCAAAGTGACAACTGTGAGAAGACAGTGTATTTAATGTGGCCAAATAACAAATACAGTACACAATTTACAACACAATGTACCTATGAATGGCCTACATCCATCTAAAACCCCTTCTTTGCAAGCATTAAGACAGTAGAACAGGCCATGGAACCTTGGGTTCTTGCTTGGGTGCTCTGGCAGATACTTAGTGGTCACAACACATCTACTTCCTGGGTTTGTGTCCAAAACAGCCTGCAAGTACTCTCTAATCCTAATCTATTGACCTCTTTGGTCTCCTTGGACAACCTTCAATGCTTGTTTCCTAGCCCTATAGGCCATATGGGTTGAGATCTCTACTCCATATTTCTTCTTCAAATTCTGCATAATTGTGGTGATTGGTGTGCCAATATCAATTCTCAGCATATCCTCACACTGGTGTGCCACCCATTTTGCTGTGACCTTGGTATTCTCTGCTACTGCTGGGCATGTGTGCAAAAAATTAGCCTTTCTTATTCCAAAAGTACTTTCATTTGCAAGAACAGAAGCTGCAATGTAGAAAGGACATTTAACATTAGTGCAGTACACTATGATGCTGTCATTGCAGTTTCTGTGGAACTCATAGTTCCTATTCTGACTTATGTGAAATGTCTGCAGTGCTCTCCTAAATTGGTACACATTAAGGAAACAAAGCTTTCTACAAAACTGCTCCTCTGGGTTCTCTCTTTCTTCACTGTACCACTTCCTTGGTTGTGCTTTATATGCTCTGCTCTTCCTTCCATTGGGCAGAATATAAGGTGCATTCTCAGCTCCATCATCACATTCCTCCTTCAAATCACCTACATCTAGCTCCTCATCTGATGATGGTGCCCACACATCCTCAAATCTTTGCTCCAAGCTTGAATGTGACCTCTTGGTTGGCCCTTTTCTTTTTTCCTTCCTCTTGGGTGGATCCTGTTGTTGCTCCTCAACTTGCTCCTCCTCCTCATGCACCATCTGCTCATCCTCCTCAACTTGCTCCACTTGCTCCACTTGCTCCTCCTCATCTTCCCCATAAACTTCATCCACATCAGTGTCTCCTTCAAAATGAAGGAGTGGGTCCTCTCTCTGCCTCCTAAATTCATTAAGCATGTTAAGAAAGTCCTCATCTGCATCAAGATCAGAGTCATCTTCAGTTAGAAGAACTGGTAGTTTTTGCTTAACCATTTGAACATGCTCAGATGCCTCCTTATGTTTCCTAAAGTTCTCAATCTTGGTTCTCCTCTTGAGCTCCATTAGTGTCTCCTGCTCATCTTGCTCCATAGCAATATGTAAGTTTGAGCTCTGCTGTGTGGCAAAGAACTGAAGTGGCTCTGACTGCCTCTGTTTCTCAGGTGATCTGAAAAGAACTCCAGAAGGGTTGACTTCATAGACAGGTTTTTCTCCTAATTGACTCAAAGGAACCTGCTCCTCATACAAATAACCTGAATTCAAATCTGCAGGTCTTGGATCAGTGGCCCTAATCACTGTCAAATTCAGTACAGTCTCATCCTTACTAGCAATATGGTCAAGCATTTCATCGACCATGTCATCATCAGTAATTTCTACCAATCCTTCAATACCCACACCAGGCTCCTTCACAAAGTAAATGTAATCACTCACCCCATATCCCTCTGTCTCTATTAATGCTACCAAATTGTGATATGTGATGTCTGAAATGCATAGGGATCTCTCCAAATTATCTCTTTCATGGAAGTGCATTCTAACTTCCCAAACAGCATCATCCAAACTACACAACAAGATAAAACAAAAATTCTAGTTAACAATGCTGTAATTAACAACGCATAACTAGAAATGAAGCTAATATACTTTGCTCTTATTGGCACTGCTCTAATTAACAGTACAAAACTACAAAATAAGCTACTATAATTTGACCTTTATTGCCACTGCTCTAATTAACAATGGATAACTACATATGTAGATACTCTAATGTACTGCCCATAATAAAATCAAATTCAGTGTTTCAGTGCATAACTACAGATGTAGATAAACTAATTTTCTATTGTAATGTACATAATTAACAGTGCATATTAACAAAATAAGCTACTCTAGTGTGTTCTCAATTGGCACTGCTCTAATTAATAGCTGACAAAATAAGCTGCCGAATAATCAAATGGACTATTTCAGTACAACCCAAACTAGGGTTTAACACTGCTAATCAAAATAACCACACATAGATACAGCCCAAGATCCAGCCGCTGAATCCTAACCCTACCTCTAACCCTAACCCTAGAATCTGTACAAATGAGATAAACTTACTAGACGCCGCCAAATGACGAGCCCCACTGGTGGCTTTGCGTCGGATCCGCCTTCACGGCCCTGGCCCAAGATCTAGCCGCCGCGAACTCGAGCGAGTGCCGGGGGCTGGGGTTGGGGCTGCTCTCCGAAGGGGCGCCGGGGTTTGAGCTGCCGCACAGATCCGCCTCCGGTGGTCTGTCGTCTCCGCCACTGGCAGGCCCACCGCAGTCGCCGCCGCCACTCGCCTCGTCATGTCTGAGGAGAGAGGGGGTGCGGAGAGAGGGTGCGGGGGAGGGAAAGAGAGGGTGCGGGGAGGATGCGGACAAAGGGATAGCGGGGGTGGACCGGTCAAATGAGTTCCGGCTCAAGACGGGCCGCGAACGGCTTCTGACGGCGTCTAACGAGCCAAATGGATCAACAGTGACGCCACATCGACAACAGCGGGACCCACCTATCATAATCCCACTTAAAACGACCGAACAGAGCCACTTGTGATTTCTGCAAAAAATTAGCCTGGGAATTAGTGTTTTTGGGCACAAAACTACAGACTTGTCATTTCTACAACTCTAGCCTTCAATGTCGATGTTTTTTGCAATTCACTCTCTTTTTCCTGGCTTCTATTTCTTCTACCCGAATCTGATCATATACTACTTCATGATAACCAAATTATCCGACCAAAGGGTCATGTACATGGTTAATCCTATCCTTAAAATTAGTATTGTTCAGTTTTGCTCTCACATGTACATTTTATTTAGGCATGCATGCAAGAAATTACTGTGCAGAGCACCACCGCAACCATTCTAAACTTCCAGGAATAAGACCTTAATATATACCCAGAGGCCAGACAATCTGAATATACTATCAAAGTGTATCTATTTCTCCAAAAAAAAACTACAGTACAATTACTTCTTGCTGATCTCCAAAAACAGTAAGCTTCAGTTTCTCGCTGTTATTTACACTTTATATTCAAATTAGTGTCCAGACAAAGCATTCCTTCACAAGAAAAATAGATCTGTTCTAAGCGAAGTATATTCTCAGTTCAGATATGTGCATGCATATGTTCAGTTAGCAACCACACAAATATATTAAAAGTCATCTTAGATGGGAAATTGATCTCTACCTCTTGTTTGCATGTATATCACACTAGTTACAGTTAACTTCGGCTACTAAGTGAATGATTTCTCATCAGGTTGTCGAACAGCGAGAAAACATGCTTTGTTGACCTGTAGCTTAAATATGAAAAAAATACAAAGAATGACCTATAGGGAGACAATCGTATCCCTTTGCATGCATAGTCTGAAACCTTTATAAAGTCAACGCATATGCTCAAGTTGTATTGCAGGCAGATGGGCTTACAGATCAGAATGATGAGGTCCCATTTAGAGTGTGGTCAGCCTTGAAGGCCCTCCTGTTTAGCCTTCTATATCTTATTGGCAAGGAAATCTTCAGGTATTTACTCTATTCGGTACAGCAATTCTGAAGGCGGCCGGCAGTCCACCGTGCACAGAGTTTTTGGCAGAAGAAAATAGCCAAAGAAATTTCGAGACAACACCGGAGATGGTATTGTCGTTTCTTCGGATACCAACTAGAATAATTCCATTGAGATATTATAACCATAGATCTTTTTCTTTTTCAAGGCAAGCATATATCTCCTTTATAAAAGCTAATAGAGCTTCAGCAAGCAAACCAGTGAAATCAAGATTCTCTTCTAAAAGTTTGTGTTAGCTGTGTATGACCAATACTCCTTGACCAGCTCACGAAAGAGAGATCCTTCAGTTTCCATGAGCTTTGTAGGTTTGTCAAACTCCACTACTTTCCCTGGAAGTGTTCATATATAGCTCATCGGTATGGGAAAGATCCACAATACATTTGGAATTCTAAAAAAATAGTTATATTTATTATAAGTTGCGGGTAAGAGAAACATACCGTCGCTCATTGTAAGTACCATATCGCAGTCCATAACTGTTGGTATACGGTGGGCCACTGTAACGACAGTGCAATATGTGAATTCTGTCCGGATCGTTTTCTGAAGAATAGCATCTGTTGAATTGTCTATAGAAGCTGTTGCTTCATCAAGAACTAAGATGCGGCATCTTCTCAAGAGTGCGCGTCCCAGACAGAAGAGCTGCCTTTGGCCCATACTCCAGTTCGACCCATCTTCCAGAACTATTATGAACAGATCTTGATCAGTACTATGAAGGAGATAGTTCGAACACCATGCTAGCAAAATAATATAACTAAGCCAATAAGAAGGTCTAGGCGCAACTACGAGGTCTTCCTAAAGACACCAAAATTCAACAATTTGGAGATAAATCCATAAGCCCTTAAGAGTTTCTTTCATGGTTGGAGATAAATCCATTGGCAGATTCGAAGTACTTGGGTCTCCGCCTCCTCTATAAGTGGAGCATGTGTTTTCACACCTATTTGAACTTAGTTTCACGCCTATTTGAACATAGTTTCACATGTATTTTTACACCTAATTGAATTTCTGAAATGATTATCTGAGTTGCCTATTTCTTCAATTTATTAGTTTTAAAAAAGGAACTCCAAAACCAAAGTATAGATGAAAATTGACCCTTCTATTGTACTACCTCTGTTTTTAAATACAAGACATTTTGGCAGTTCAATTTAAACTGCCAAAACATCTTACATTTAGGAACAGAGGGTGTAACTGTTAAGAACATTGTAGCAGACCTCACTTTGGTAGGTTGAGTGAACCTAGGCAAAAGGTCGCCGCCAGCTCTTGGCGGGAGTTCCCTGTAATTTCTGCCATCTAGTATGGATCTTTGAGCAATGCAGGTGCCCCACCCCCCTCTCAAATAACAAAAAAAGCATAGATGAAGTGAATTTTCCTACCATGTGAATCCAATCCCTGTTCCTTCTCCTGGACAACTTCAAGAAGTTGACATTTGTCAAGAACCTGCAGCATAATAACCAGTGAAAACATAGCGCGCTATATTGTCGCTAATAGCACGCTATACCGTTCGGAGTAATGGCTCGCTAAATAAATCATGTACAATGTCTCGCTAATAGCATATTTTAAGGGCCACGCTATTTTTTCATTGATAATAACCAGTGGAGCAACCACTTTAGTGACTCCTTTTGAAATGTGCACACGCCGTTTAAAAAAGAGGGGGGGGGGGGCTTAGCCTAGCTCAGTTGATGGTAGGTGTGGCTGTACACTCCTACCAGGCCATCGCGGGTATGTCTGAGTTCTCAAACTGAATTTCGGTGCCTATTTCTTCGATTAGTGAAAAGTTGTCTAGTTCCTCCTAGGCACTCTATTTGTTTCTTGGGAAAGGCAACTTGTAATTTGAGATTCCCCAAATTCAGTTTATTCGCCCCATTTTGACAATGTGCTGAACTCTGAAATTGTTAGGTATATAAGAAAGCTGAATTGTCACAGTACATAAGAAGGTTGCCTCATGATTAAACATTGCATTACGTTCTTTAGGTGATGCATTCATTATAATCTTATCTGATCATTGGGTAAGACAAGAAAAGGCAACATTTATATCTGTGTACATCTTACCTCCCATATTTGCTGATCTGAGAATTGCCCAAGAGGATCTAGATTGTACCTTACTGTACCCTGAAAAAGTGTTGGATCTTGTGGAATGATACCCAAACACGAACGCAGGTCATGTAAGCCTATTGTACTGATGTCCACAGAGTCTATAATTATTTTCCCTTCGGCAGGTTCAACAAGTCGGAACAATGCACCAATTAACGTTGTCTTGCCACTTCCCGTTCGACCAACTATACCAATCTTATCTCCACCTTCAAACTTGCAACTGATTCCACGTAGTACAAGGGGAGTATCTTCCCTATACCTGATCTGTCAGATCAAAATCGATCGCGTAAATTTGTTAGAAGTGTTATAGAATTTTACCCTGTAAGGTGTATATGTATGTATTCACATCTGATTACTTTCAAATTTCTAATCTCCACATTGCCATCTTGGGGCCAATCTGGTAATGGTCGATTTTCTTCAACAGCTTCTGCTGCTTCACTTTGTAAGTCCATGTACTGGTTCACACGTTCCACCGAGATTAATTGATTTGCAAGGTTGCATTGGCATTGAATAGAGAAAACAAATGAAATATTTAGGGAAAGACCATAGGACAATGCCATTCCCACAAAACCTGTGCACGTACAAAACTAAGGAATTAATTCTACTTTGCAACGTTAATTTTCATAAACTGGATAGCTGTATAGTATCAAATACTTATTCACTTGACTTTGGCACATGAGCATTTTCACTAAAACTGCATTTTCATAGAAGATACAAACTTATACATAAAATCATCAAAACAAGTGGTAGCTTGTGAAATCTACGGTGTTTAAAATTCACACCTTATTCTACCCGGCAGAATGCAACAAATATAGTTTTCTTGTGAAAATAAACATCAATATCTCAATCCATAAATACAAGGCATTCTATAAAACGTTCAGTCAAAATTTTATAATTTTGACTACTATTATAGAGAAGTATTTGGACTCAATAAGTCAAAATATTATCATCAGATTTTGCATCAACATTATTTTCATACTATAACTCTCTTCTAGTTTTCTACAAACATATACTCCCTCCGTTCCAAAATAGATGACTCAACTTTATACTAGAGTTAGTACAAAGTTGAGTCATCTATTTTGGAACGGAGGGAGTACATAAGAATGTAACTTCAAATAAGTTCAGAAAAGCCATGTCTAAAACGTCATCTATTTATGAGTGGGGGAGTATCAAGTAGGTTCTCAAAACAAAAGTGTGTCAGAACTCAACTAGAACTCTAGAAGTCAATAAAAAGGTAGCAATGTCAATGCACGTAACATTTATGCAAATCAGATGCAAGCATCAATGGCCATAGAACGAGCTTGTTACTCAACTTTCTCCAAATATTTGAAGCAACATGGTGTCCATATAATTGCTTACCAGGGCTAAAAGTTCCTTGAGGAGAAATGGCCATGACAAAGGCAGAAAAAGAAAGAACTGTGGCGCTCATTATCTCCAGACGTTGAATCAGCCATTCAGTTGCTGCAAAATTGTAGAAATATGGACTGGCATTCTTGTCAATAAGATCCAAATTTTTAGCAAAGAAACGATCTTCATTCTCAAAGGCCCTTATTGTTGTAGCCCCTGAAATCGATTCACCTAAGTGATTTGATAGAGCAGACTTGGTAGTACCATTGATCCGCATCAATTCCCTTGCCGAGGCTAGATAGTACCTCTGCATGATCAAACGTAACAAGTTTCAGTTAATGGAAACTTTGAATGCAAAACTATAGGCTCATACACTCCCAGAGAAAAATAGCAGCAGATAACATCAGTTGGTGAAGGAAATCAAATAATCATAGGCATGAGGCTTAGCATAAAGAAACAAAGTCATACAGATTACCTGTAACCAAATTCGCAAAACTATCATTGGCACGGATACAAACAGAGCTTGCCATGTAATAACAACCAATACCCCTAGATTGCTATATGCATTTAAGCTAGTAGAAAGGCTAAACACAAAGGCAAATGGAATATCAAGGTCAACAATACTCAAATCTGAAGAGACCTGCAGAAGAAGAACAAGGGATTGAGTTAATCTATCATGAGAAAATTCTGTGGGTGCAAAATGTGACTGAAATTTGTCGTGTTTTCCATTCGAGTAAGAATTCTTACCCGGCTAAGAACCCTTCCTAGAGGAGTAGAATCAAAAAAGGACATTGGTGCACGGAAAAATGAATTGAGCAACTGGGAAAATAAGGATCGTGATGTCTGGATCCCAAGAACAACGATTCCTAAAGATCTTGATAGTAAGAAGAGCATTGTGCAAACTCCAATAATAATGTACACATAAATTAACTTCAGTGTACTAACATCAGGATTTTGAACATTAGCAGCCATCCATGAATTCTGTGATATTTGCCCAGCTATGAAAATTATGTGAGAAATAGCACAAAAAGAGAAATACAGGAAACCTTTGTTCTGGCGCAGGTAAAGCATATAAGGCTTAACACCTGCATCCCCTGTTTCTCTTTCCTCTTTCCTGATCAGTTGATTTTCCTGCGATGGCTTCACAGACTCTGTATATCTGCTTCCATGAATACCAACTGTCTCCTTGATCGATACTTCCTTAGCTCTTTGAGAGTCTGAGTTGTTATTAAGATCCGAAATACCCATCGTATCTTTATGGGCATTTACAAGGTCTTTATATTCTTCACAATCTGCCAATAGATCTTGATAAGGTGCAGACAGGATAACTTCTCCATCTGACATTAACTGCCAAAAATCACCACCAGTTTTAGTCTTTTAGATCTCATTAACAATAAAATAAAAATAATTATAGATAACCATAATCATAGAGGCACAAATATCATCATACGTTGACATTTCCAAAGTGGAGAGAGGTACCAAAATGGAGTCAAATACAGGTAGAAAATCAACTTGGTGGGTCACCAAAAGAACGATCTTATCTGATAGAGCACTCATGACATATTCATGTTACAAAGAGCTTTGTAAAAAAACGATAATCAAATAGTAATATGGTATGCATATGCTGATACGATCCTTACATTGAAGAGACTTGTGGCTGTATGGACATCAACGGCACTGAAAGGGTCATCAAGAAGATAGATGTCTGCATTTTGGTATAGTGCACGAGCAAGCTGGACCCGCTGCTTCTGACCACCACTAAGATTTACTCCTCTCTCCCCAATTTGAGTACAATCTCCATATGGGAACATCTCAAGGTCCTTGACCAACGAGCACCTCACGAGTGTGTTCTGGTATCTTTCCACGTCCATCGGTGATCCAAAGAGAATATTGTCTTGCACGGTTCCTGTTTGGATCCATGCATTCTGAGAAATATATGCTATTTTCCCGCAGACTTGGATCTGAAATGTTTATGCAAAGTTTAAGAGTTTGATATAAAGATGTTTAAAAAATGAATTGATTAACGTACTTCTTGGTAAATAGTGTCAAGCATAATTTTTATAACAACAGACCATGTTTCTTTTAAACGTGTCTAAACGTCTGACTTCATAATTTGGCAGTTACTCCCTCCGTCCCATAATATAAGAGCGTTTTTGACACTACACTAGTGTAAAAAAACGCTCTTATATTATGGGACGGAGGGAGTATTTCTTTAAAAGATGATGTTAGTAGAAAAGAACATACCGTGCCTTTGGTTTTTGGGATCTCTCCAAGTACAGCAGCCAAAAGCGTCGACTTTCCTGATCCTACCTCTCCACAAATTGCAATCTTTTCTCCAGCTTTCACTATCAGATTTATATTATTTAGAGCTGGTTTTGATGTATTCTCATCCCATGAGAAGCTACACGAATTCATCGCTATGGGTATAGGGTAATCAATGCCAACGTTGTATTTTTTCTTAACTTGCCCGTTAAGCTCAGATGCATCAAGGAACTTCGATATTCGAGTGAAAGCAACCTTAGCTTGTATCACAACGCGGATAACATCTGGTATTGACCTAACTGGCTCTTGCACGAGACGCAGGGTTGCCACAAAAGTGAAGACATTGCTAGCATCAAGAGGGGTTTTCAAAAGATAGCATGTTATAAAGGTCGCTGCAGAAACAAAATTAGGCGATGCCCAACAGAGGAAACTATGGTATGCCCTCCTAAACTGGAATGCTGACAACCACTTGTACTCAACCTCTCTCAACCCCTCGATGACCTTATTGAAGTGAGCTTCCCATGCATAAAGTTTCAAGATCTTCATATGAACAAATGACTCAGACATGGCCTTCAATCTCACATCCTGTGCTTCCATAAGTTTACTCTGAAATTTGTGTTGCCGTCTGGCCAATGGAATATTGCACAGTACAGCAATAATAATAACGACCAAAGATGAAACCATTGCAGCACCAACCGCATTGTATAGAATTGCCAGAGCAATGCAAAGCTGAACACTTGTTGTCCATGTCTGATGGAACCAGAATGGGAATTCCCCAATCCGATAGGCATCGACAGTCACATAGTTCAAAATTTCTCCAGAAGAGTGCTTCTTTTTTGCTGCATTTGATAGCTTCTGTTGTTTCTTATAAATAGCTGCTGACAGGAGTGACCTCACCTGCAGTCCTAATCTCCGAGTGCGGAAATTCCACTGTCTCTGTGACAGGGATTCACAGAATTTGCAGATGAACATTAACGCAGCTAGCACATAGCCTTCGTGTTTAAAGGTCCCTTTCCCAAGTGATACATTGATGAACGCCTTGAGGACTACTGGGCCAGCAGATAAGGTGAGAACCTTGAGCAAAGCAAAGAAACCTGAGACCAAGATTGCATGCCTGTGACAAGAAACAATAGTCCAGAAGAATGATGGTGTGGCGTGTGGCAGCGACTGCTTCTTGCCATTCAGCTTCTCCATGAACATCAAGTACTGGTTGCATGCTCGATCTGTGGCACCTAAAAGTGGCATGTCTTTGTCCTCAAGGGGTTTCTCGTAGCCCATCTTCATTAGAGGATTCAACCACCAAAATGAAATCTTGCTGAAAAACCCAGCTTTAGCAAAGGGAGTCACCTGAGTCTCAAAATCAGCTACCTCACCGTCTGAAAAAAAAATCAGGTTCAGAAAAGGCAGCAGAAGCGATTCAACTAGCTATGTAAGATGAAGAAATTGAGAAGAGGATTTACTTGTGACAGAAGCCATCTGCGCGAACAATCTCTGTTGCTTCCAAATGGATCAGCTCCTGTTGCAGCCCTGTCGGAAATCATGAACAAGAAACTAGTTAGGACAAAGAACAGATACTCTTTCTTTACGAAGGAGCAGAGAAAGAACAGATACTACAAATACTGGTACTGGAGCAACATCAGAGAGTCCAAATCCC
Source organism: Triticum aestivum (assembly GCF_018294505.1). Lineage (NCBI taxonomy): Eukaryota > Viridiplantae > Streptophyta > Magnoliopsida > Poales > Poaceae > Triticum > Triticum aestivum. The sequence goes on along the minus strand of NW_025227765.1, from coordinate 2,739 downwards.
ATGAAATTATCCAGAAATTTGAATGTTTTCTCAAAACACAAAGATCACGGTGCCGCATGAAAATCATGGAAACCGAAAGCTGAACTCGTCAGTCATCATCAAGTACCTTGTTGAGCCAGAGGAGAAGAAGCTGCAAGAACTGTTTTGCTTGGCTAGAAAGGATCGACGGGGAAAGCTACAGAGATGCCAGTGCTGACCTCTCTAGGCTGCTGCTAGCTGGTGAGTCCGTCCAAGCTTAGGCTGCAGGGTCTGGCGCCGCAAGCTCTTTTATTACTACGAGTACGGCGCTGCTAACGTGCCATATGTTTTGGAATCTCCTGTCGTATGCTGAGATCGTAGCCTGAGTCAAATCTTCTGTACCGGATTCCGGTGGCCAGCCATTTAAATATACGCCGCACCTGTCACCATGTTAATAGTTATATGTAAGCTTACCGAATTTACTTGTCTGGAGTAGCAGTGACGCAAAAGCACACCAGTAGACTTGTTAATTGTGGGTGGAATCCCTCTAGTGTCACATTTTGTAGATCAAAGGGCTCTTCTCCCTGTCCCATGTCATAGAAACAGAGCAACATCCAAGTCCACTCCTACATGCCTTGATAGGCAACCATGACATCCATCAAAACAGAACCAGCTAAAGCAACATCCTACAGCTGAAGGGAGACACAGCAAGCAGAGATAACCCTGAGCATAACGACGCCGCGTCTCGCCTCCGTGATCATCAGCGACCCCAGGTCCAGCAGGAGTGTGGTTCTTTGTTCCTTGGTCGCCGTGTGAGCTGTGGAACTTCCAACCATCTTGCGTCCATAAGGAGCAGGCACTTGTCCAGGATCTGCAAGCTCTGTTTCGTCAGGGGAAAATTTGGACTCAAAAGAATAGTATATATCATGGTATGGAATAGTAGAGTGGATAGTTACCCCTCTTGCATCACATAACACAATCGAACAAAGATCAAATAATTGCATCACCAGACACAGGAATTTGCGACTGCCCAAAAGGCATGTGGTGCCAGTGTCATGCACAGACTTATAGCTCAGCTGAAAGAAACAAATTGGACTTGAGAACAAGAATAATCAATCTTTGAATAATACGGGGAAAGAATCAAAAAAAGTAAACATAGACCCAGCAGTAATATATTTTAGGCAGTCTAAACATTAAGCATTGAGCTGCAATTTGAAGTTGTAACTGACATACGATGGAACATGCTGATAAAACTGGGCATGAGAGCAGACCATACTGATATTCTTCCTATCACTAATTAAGTGGAAACCAACGGAGGCTACTTCCTTTGACTTTCTCGGCACAAACGCAGCCTTGGACACAGGGATGCTCACCTCGGCATCTGGCCACTTTCAAGTAGTCACTTTTAATCAAGGCACTGAACTGAACACTTCCTTCCTATGTGTCACTACCTAGTAAATGAAATTGCACACAGGTAAATGTGTAAACTGCAGCAAATTTAAAACGAAAGAAAGGAGAGAGCATTTCAATCCTTGCCCTTATTTCTTATACTATGTTGTTGATTTACTAACCCCCTTACCTCCTCTCACAGTGGCCGCCTCCTCCCCATTCCTCACCGACCGGGAACTGCCACTAAACTCCTCGCGGGGTGGCGCGACCTGAATCCATCCAGTGCAAGGTCGGAAGGTGGGGTGGGGGGACCGGCTACATTTTAACGGAATGCCTGGGCACGGCGGCGGAGCGAGTTGCGCTCCGGCCGGCAGGGGAGGAAGAAAGAAGTGATGGGCTCGGACGTGTGTGTACGTACAGTCGCGGACGTTGGCCCAAAGTGACTCCGGCCCAGGCCTGTCAAATGCCGGCCCGGAGACTGAAAGAAGGCGGAAAAAGACTAGTGCGTATTCACGAGAGCAGCTAGTTAACAATCCTTCGGAGCGCTTGTAACGAGCGGTTCCGGAGCGCTACACGCACGACAAATATCACGCGCGGAGCGCTTCCGTGAGGGAAAACCAACCGGCACGGTTGGTTCCTGGTTTTTCCCTTTTCTATTTGTGGTTTCATGCGTTTTGCAGTTTAACCCTTCAACTATTAGCATTTTCCGTTTTTTCCTTTCCGCACGATAACACTAAGAAAATAACGGACAATCGCGTTGGTTCTCTGTTTCCTTTTTGTTTCCCTTTTTGTTCCGATTATATTTCTGGAAAATGGAGATCTATGGGGTAGTTACGGGTGGCGGCTACCAACACTATCAAATGTGACCTTTCAAGTAAGGAAAAAAGAGGAACACTATCAAAGGCATGGTTTGACGCACCGTAGGGATGACTGCAGAGGCATTGCTCAATCCTGTCAATGCAAATGTATGTAGTCCCTATACGCACACATGTATACTAGTAGAGGCATGGTTTGTATAAGTTTACAAAATTGGAGCATAGTGTCTCCGGCGCGGGGAACCTCCTGCTTGCCTTCGGCTCGTTAAATTTTCATAAACATCTTGAAGGGCGGGCATGTGTCGAAGTGTGTTGGTCATGCAGCGTGTTGGTTTGTGCGGCGTGTTGTTCGTCGTGGCGTCACACGGCGCCTCCGGCACGGGGAACCTCATGCTCGCCTTCGGCTCGTTAAATTTTCATAAACATCTTGAAGGGGGAGGCATGTGTCGAAGTGTGTGTTGGTCGTGCAGCGTGTTGGTTCGTGTGGCGCGTTGTCCATCGTGGCGTCACACGGCGCCTCCGGCGTGGGGAACCTCCAGCTCGCCTTCGGCTCGTTAATTTTTCATAAACATCTTGA
>NW_025227764.1:0-26067 GCF_018294505.1 Triticum aestivum | reverse complement strand
TAAAGCATGCAACTTGCAAGAAAGTAAAGGGAAGGGTTTGGAGGATTCAAACGCAATTGGAGACACAGATGTTTTTGGCGTGGTTCCGATAGGTGGTGCTATCGTACATCCACGTTGATGGAGACTTCAACCCACGAAGGGTAACGGTTGCGCGAGTCCACGGAGGGCTCCACCCACGAAGGGTCCACGAAGAAGCAACCTTGTCTATCCCACCATGGCCATCGCCCACGAAGGACTTGCCTCACTAGCGGTAGATCTTCACGAAGTAGGCGATCTCCTTGCCCTTACAAACTCCTTGGTTCAACTCCACAATCTTGTCCGAGGCTCCCAAGTGACACCTAGCCAATCTAGGAGACACCACTCTTCAAGAAGTAACAAATGGTGCGTTGATGATGAACTACTTGCTCTTGTGCTTCAAATGATAGTCTCCCCAACACTCAACTCTCTCTCTCATTGGTTTTGAATCTGGTGGAAAGAAGATTTGAGTGGAAAGCAACTTGGGGAAGGCTAGAGATCAAGATTCATATGGTAGGAATGGAATATATTGGCCTCAACACATGAGTAGGTAGTTCTCTCTCAGCAATAGGATGCTGGAAGTGTAGGTTCAGTCTGATGGCTCTCTTCACGAATGAAGAGGAGGTGGAGGGGTATATATAGCCTCCACACAAAATCTAACCGTTACACACAATTTACCAAACTCGGTGGGACCGAATCGTTAAACTCGGTCAGATCGATTTAGCAAATAATGTGACCGTTAGGGTTTTCGGTGGGACCGAAATGCAACTCGGTAAGACCGATTCGGTTAGGGTTAGGGCATAACGTAATCTCGGTAAGACCGATTACACAAACTCGGTGGGACCGATTTTGGTAATAAGCTTTCCAGAGAGTTGGTCAGGCAAACTCGGTTGGACCGAGTATCAAACTCGGTGGGACCGATTTTGATAATAAGTTAACCAGAGAGTTTGCATTGTAATCTCGGTAGTACCGATTGCTCAAACTCGGTGAGACCGATTTTGATAATGGACATACACAGAGAGATTACAATCCCATCTCGGTGAGACCGAGATCCCCATCGGTGAGACCGATTTGCCTAGGGTTTGTGGCACTGGCTAAGACATCAAAACTCGGTGGCGCCGGATAGGAAGAATCAGTGGGGCCGAGTTTGACTTAGGTTTAGGACATATGTGTGGAAGTGGGAAAGTAGTTGAGGGTTTTGGAGCATATTACTAAGCACATGAAGCAAGAGGCTCATTAAGCAACACCTCATCCCTCCTTGATAGTATTGGCTTTTCCTATAGACTCAATGCGATCTTGGACCACTAAAATGTAAAATGAAGAGTCTTGAGCTTGAAGCTTGAGCCAATCCTTTGTCCTTAGCATCTTGAAGGAGTTCCCAAATCCTTTAGTCCATGCCACTCCATTGTTGAACTTATCTGAAATATACTAGATGAAAGTGTTAGTCCAACAAGAGATATGTTGACATTAATTACCAAAACCACCTAGGGAGCACTTGTGCTTTCAAATACCTTATGACTTATATAAAGAGATTATGCATGACATTGCACCCGTTGAATTAGAAGACATTTATGTTACCATTAAGCTTGCTAATAGGGATACTATTAAACCAGTTGGGATTGTTTGAGATGTTGAAGTCTTGTGTGGGAAGGTTAAATACCCTGCTAATTTTCTTCTTCTTGGTTCCCCACAAGATGATTTTTGTCCCATTATTTTTGGTAGACCCTTCCTAAACACAGCTAGTGCTAAGATTGATTGTGAAAAAGATACTGTCACCGTTGGCTTAGATGGTATGTCTCATGAGTTAAATTTTGCCAAGTTTCGTAGACAACCTCGTGATAGGGAACCACCTAGTAAGGATGAGATTATTGGTCTTGCTTCCATTGTTGTACCTCCTACTGATGCGTTAGAACAATATTTGCTAGACCATGAAAATGATATGCTTATGGAGGAAAGAAGGGAAATAGATGAGGTGTTCCTTAAACACGAACCTATGCTGAAACATAATCTTCCCGTTGAAATTCTTGGGGATCCCCCTCCACCCAAGGGTGATCCCGTGTTTGAACTCAAACCTTTACCTGATAATCTTAAGTATGCATATCTTGATGAAAAGAAAATATATCCTGTTATTATTAGTGCTAACCTTTCAGAGCAAGAAGAAGAAATATTATTGAAAACTCTGAAGAAGCACCGAGCTGCTATTGGATATACTCTGGATGATCTTAAGGGCGTTAGTCCCACGTTATGCGAACATAAAATTAAATTGGAGGACGATGCCAAACCAGTTAGAGATCCTCAATGACGACTGAATCCCAAGATGAAAGAAGTGGTAAGAAAGGAGATACTAAAGCTCCTTGAGGCAGGTATAATTTATCCCGTTGCTGATAGTGATTGGGTAAGCCCTGTCCATTGTGTTCCTAAAAAGGGAGGTATTACCGTTGTTCCTAATGATAAAGATGAATTGATCCCGCAAAGAATTATTACATGTTATAGGATGGTAATTGATTTCTGTAATTAAATAAGGCTACTAAGAAAGATCATTACCCTTTACCTTTTATTGATCAAATGCTAGAAAGGCTATCCAAACACACACATATTTGCTTTCTAGATGGTTATTCTGGTTTCTCTCAAATACCTGTGTCAGCGGGGGATCAATCAAAAACTACTTTTACTTGCCCTTTCAGTACTTTTGCTTATAGACGTATGCCTTTTGATTTATGTAATGCACCTGCTACTTTTCAAAGATGCATGATGGCTATATTCTCTGATTTTTGTGAAAAGATTTGTGAGGTATTCATGGATGACTTCTCCATTTATGGATCCTCTTTTGATAATTGTTTGAGCAACCTTGATCGAGTTTTGCAGAGATGCGAAGACACTAGTTTTGTCCTGAATTGGGAAAAGTGTCACTTTATGGTTAATGAAGGCATTGTCTTGGGGCACAAGATTTCCGAGAGAGGTATTGAAGTTGATAAAGCTAAAGTTGACGCTATTGAAAAGATGCCATGTCCCAAGGACATAAAAGGTATAAGAAGTTTCCTTGGTCATGCCGGTTTTTATAGGAGGTTCATTAAGGACTTCTCTAAAATCTCTAGGCCTCTGACTAATTTATTACAAAAAGATATTCCTTTTGTCTTTGATGATGATTGTGTAGAAGCATTTGAAATACTTAAGAAAGCTTTGATCACTGCACCTATTGTTCAGCCACCTGATTGGAATTTACCCCTTGAAATTATGTGTGATGCTAGTGATTATGCTGTAGGTGTTGTTCTAGGGCAAAGAGTTGATAAGAAATTGAATGTTATCCAGTATGTTAGTAAGACGCTTGATACTGCCTAGAGGAATTATGCTACTACTGAAAAAGAATTCTTAGCAGTTGTGTTTGCATGTGGTAAGTTTAGACCTTATATTGTTGATTCCAAAGTTACTATTCACACTGATCATACTGCAATTAAATATATTATGGAAAAGAAAGATGCTAAGCCTAGGATCATTAGATGGGTTCTCTTGCACCAAGAATTTGATTTGCATATTATTGATAGAAAGGGAGCTGAGAACCCAGTTGCAGACAACTTGTCTAGGTTAGAGAATGTTTTTGATGACCCACTGCCTATTGATGATAGCTTTCCTAATGAACAACTAGAGGTCATTAATGCTTCTCGTACTGCTCCTTGGTATGCTGATTATGCTAATTACACTGTTGCTAAATTTATAGCGCCTAGTTTCACATACCAGCAAAAGAAAAAGTTCTTTTATGATTTAAGACATTACTTTTGGGATGATCCACACCTTTATAAAGAAGGAGTAGATGGTGTTATTAGACGTTGTGTGCCTGAGCATGAACAGGAACAGATCCTACGCAAGTGTCACTTTGAATCCTATGGAGGACACCACACTGGAGATAGAACTGCACACAAGGTACTACAATCTGGTTTTTATTGGCCTACTCTCTTCAAAGATGCTCGTAAGTTTGTTTTATCTTGTGATGAATGTCAAAGAGTAGGTAACATTAGTAGACGTCAAGAAATGCCTATGAATTATTCTCTTGTTATTGGACCGTTTGATGTTTGGGGCTTTGAGTATATGGGACCTTTTCCTGCCTCTAATGGTTATACACATATATTAGTTGTTGTTGATTACGTTACTAAGTGGGTAGAAGCTATTCAAACTAGTAGTGCTGATCATAACACTTCTATTAAAATCCTTAAAGAAGTTATTTTTCCGAGGTTTGGAGTCCCCAGATATCTTATGACTAATGGTGGTTCACATTTTATTCATGGTGCTTTCCGTAAGATGCTTGCTAAGTATGATGTCAATCATAGAATCGCATCTCCTTATCATCCGCAGTCTAGTGGTCAAGTAGAGTTGAGCAATAGAGAGCTCAAATTAATTTTGCAAAAGACTGTGAATAGATCTAGAAAGAATTGGTCCAAAAAACTTGATGATTCATTATGGGCCTATAGAACCGCATACAAAAATCCTATGGGTATGTCTCTATATAATATGGTTTATAGAAAAGCGTGTCATTATATTTACCTCTTGAACTTGAACATAAAGCATATTGGGCTATTAAAGAGCTCAACTATGACTTCAAACTTGCCGGTGAGAAGAGGTTGTTTGATATTAGCTCACTTGATGAGTGGAGAACCCAAGCCTATGAGAATGCCAAGCTATTCAAAGAAAAAGTCAAACGCTGGCATGACAAAAGGATACAAAAGCGTGAGTTTAACGTAGGAGATTATGTGTTATTATTCAACTCTCGTTTAAGATTTTTTGCAGGAAAACTTCTCTCTAAATGGGAAGGGCCCTACATTATCGAGGGGTCTATCGTTCTGGTGCCATAAAAATCAACAACTTCGAAAGCACAAGTCCGAGGGTGGTGAACGCTCAAAGAATTAAACATTATATTTCAGGTAATCCTATCAATGTTGAAACTAATATTATTGAAACCGTAACCCCGGAGGAATACATAAGGGACACTTTCCAGAATGTTCCAGACCCCGAAAAGGAATAGGTATGTGGTACGGTAAGTAAACCGACTCCAAAACAACTCCAATGGCAATTTTTATATGTTTTGGAATATTTAAGAATTTTAGGAAGAAAGAAATAGTCCTAAAGGGACACGAGGCCTCCACGAGAGTGGGGGACGCGCCCACCCTTACTGGGCGCGCCCCCCTGTCTCGTGGGCACCTCGTGTGCCTCCCGGACTCCGTTTTCTTGCACGTTACGTATTTTGGTCGGTAAAAATTCATTATATAAATTCCTGAAGGTTTTGACCACTGTATCACGCAAATATCCTCTATTTTTGTTTCGAGCTGTTTCTGTTGCAGATCAATAGCACCATGACGTCGCCCTCCTCCAACAATGAAGACAAGGATGCTTGGCTATTGAAGATTGAGCTGAAAAGAGAAGAACCGGAAGAGATCAACAAGGATGAAGGAATCAAGAAGGCCATGGAGGTTCAAGCTCCGGCGATGAAAGAAGAAGACATCCCTCAACCTTTACCTAACCTCTTTACTCCAACAGAAATTGAAGCTTTCAAGATGATTGAGTTAGCTCGCATACAGAACAAGTATCTCACACAGGAGAATATTCTGTTGAAGGATCATATCGCCGGACTCAAGGGCATTATCCGCAAGTTGGAGGAGCTTTTATGCTCAATGTGCGATTATCCACCGTCATCATCACCACCTCCATCACCTCCAAGGACATAATCACATGGGTATGGGCACTCCCCTTGGCGACTACCAAGCTTGGGGGAGGTGCCCCGGTATCGTATCACCATCACACTCCTATCTTTACCGTTTTATTTAGTTCGATCCTTTTAGTAGTATCTTGATCTAGTAGATTGAAGTTTTGATATCAAGTAGTTATGAGTTTTGCTTTGTGATCTCTTGTTGTAATCGAGTTCATGAGCTATCTATAATAAAGATTAGTGTTGAGTCAAGGGCCTTGCTATGTTGCTATGATCTTGAGGAAGTAGAAAGAATAAAAGAGTTCATATTGATCTTATGGTTAGTGATGACTTCACATATAAAAAGTATGAGGCATAAAAATTGTTGAGAGTTGATAAACATAGTTTTGGTCATCGTTGCAATTAATAGTAAGTGATAAGGAAGGAGAGGTTCACATATAAATATATTATCTTGGGCACCTTTTATGATTGGGAGCACTCATTAAGTATGACATGCTAAAAGAGTTGACGTTGGACAAGGAAGACAACGTAATGGTTTATGTTTTCTCACATCTGAGTTAAAGTATATTGTCATTGACCTTCCAAACTTGTTGAGTTTGCCTTTCCCCCTCATGCTAGCCAAATTCCTTGCACCAAGTAGAGATACTACTTGTGCTTCAAAATATCCTTAAACCCAGTTTTGCCATGAGAGTCCATGATACCTACCTATGGATTGAGTAAGATCCTTCAAGTAAGTTGTCATGTTGCAGGCAATAAAAAAATTGCTATCTAAATATGTATGACTTATTAGTGCAGAGAAATAAGCTTTGTACGATCTTGTTGTGGAAGTAATAAAAGCGACGAACTACATAATAAAGGTCCACATACAAGGAGCAATATAAAGTGACGTTCTTTTGCATTAAGATTTTGTGCATCCAACCCTAAAAGCACATGACAACCTCTGGTTCCCTCTGTGAAGGGCCTATCTTTTACTTTATGTTTTTACCTTATGCCCGAGTCAAGGTGATTCTCACCTTTCCCTTTTTCATTTTATCCTTTGGCAAGCTCCTGGTGTTTGAAAGATCATGATATATATATCCAATTGGATGTAAGTTAGCATGGGCTATTATTGTTGACATCACCTAAAGGTGAATATGTTAGGTGGCAACACAATAAGCTCCTATCTTTCTCAGTGTTTAGCTGAAACTCTATAACCACAAGTATTGCGTGAGTGTTAGCAATTATAGAAGACTACAAGATAGTTGAGTATGTGAACTTGCTGAAAAGCTCCATTGTTGACTCTTTCTGATGTTATGATAAATTGCAATTGCTTCAATGATTGAGATTATAGTTTGTTAGTTCCCAATGAAGTTTTTGAACCATACTTGACATTGTGAATTGATTATTACTTGAGCATAAGAAATCATATGATAAAATCTATATATGTTGATGTTATAAGAATGATCATGATGCCCTCATGTCCATATTTTATTTTTATCGACACCTCTATCTCTAAACATGTGGAGATATTTTTCGATATCGGCTTCCGCTTGAGGACAAGCGAGGTCTAAGCTTGGGGAGTTGATACGTCCATTTTGCATCATGCTTTTATATCAATATTTATTGCATTATGGGCTGTTATTACACGTTATATCTCAATACTTATGGCTATTCTCTCTTATTTTACAAGGTTTACCATGAAGAGGGGGGGTGCCGGCAGATGGAATTCTGGCTGGAAAAGGAGCAAACATTGGAAACCTATTCTGGACTGCTCCAAAAATACTGAAACTCCACGAAACCTATTTTTGGAATTAATAAGAATTATTGAGCGGAAGAAATACACGAGGGGGCCCACATCCTGTCCAGGAGGGTGGGGGCGCCCCCCCTACTGGGCGCGCCCCTGTCTCCTGGCCCCCTGGTGGCCCACCGGTGTCCATCTTCTGCTATATGAGGGCTTTTATCCTGGAAAAAATTGTGGGCAAGCTTACGGGACGAAACTCTGCCGCCACGAGGCGGAACCTTGCGGAACCAATCTAAGGCTATGGCGGAGCTGTTCTGCCGGGGACACTTCCCTCCGGGAGGGGGAAATCATCACCATCGACATCACCAACGATCCTCTCATCGGGAGGAGCTGAATCTCCGTCAACATCTTCACCAGCACCATATCCTCTCAAAACCCTAGTTCATCTCTTGTATCCATTCTTGTATCAAAACTACAAATTGGTTCCTATGGGTTGCTAGTAGTGTTGATTACTCCTTGTAGTTGATGCTAATTGGTTTACTTGGTGGAAGATCATATCTTCAGATCCTTAATGCATATTATTACTCCTCTGATTATGAACATGAATATGCTTTGTGAGTAGTTACATTTGTTCCTGAGGACATGGGTGAAGTCTTGCTATTAGTAGTCATGTGAATTTGGTATTCGTTCGATATTTTGATGAGATGTATGTTCTATTTTCCTCTAGTGGTGTTATGTGAACGTCGACTACATGACACTTCACCATTATTTGGGCCTAGAGGAAGGCATTAGGAAGTAATAAGTAGATGATGGGTTGCTAGAGTGACAGAAGCTTAAACCCTAGTTTATGTGTTGCTTCGTTAGGGGCTGATTTGGATCCATATGTTTAATGTTGTGGTTAGGTTTACCTTAATACTTCTTTTGTATTTGCAGATGCTTGCAATAGGGGTTAATCATAAGTGGGATGCTTGTCCAAGTAAGGGCAGTACCCAAGCACCGGTCCACCCACATATCAAACTATCAAAGTATCGAACATGAATCATATGAGCGTGATGAAAATTAGCTTGACGATAATTCCCATGTGTCCTCAGGAGATCCTTTCTTATTATTAGAAATTGTCTAGGCTTATCCTTTGCTACATAAAGGATTGGGCCACCTTGCTGCACTTTATTTACTTTATTTACTTGTTACTCGTTACTATTTATCTTATCACAAAACTATCTATTACCTATAATTTCAGTGCTTGCAGAGAAAACCTTACTGAAAACCGCTTATCATTTCCTTCTGCTCCTCGTTGGGTTCGACACTCTTACTTATCGAAAGGACTATGATAGATCCCCTACACTTGTGGGTCATCAAACCTACATCGTGATTGCATGACGGCCCGATTATGTACCGTAATTTTACGGTTTGGCCGGTTTACTGTGAAGACAGGATATATATACAGTAAAATAACTGCAGCATCGTGAATAAGAAAAAACCTAGACTATACAATAAACAAATTACGGCATATTACATCCACTGGGCATCAAAGTTCGCCACTATGATAATAAAGCACAAGCAGACAACATATTACCTACACTGGGCATCAAAGATCGCCACAAGTGCAAATAAACATGCCGATAAAATAATATACAAAACTGACAGCACTTCAATAGAGTTCAAGAAAGGTTAGCCCTGCTGGGGAGCTGCAGCGCAAGCAGCTGAGCAAGATGATGAGATTGTGCTTGTTCAACACTTATATCTTCCTCACTCTGAAAGATAAACAAGCAGACAGATGACAGGTTTTGCACATAAAAGTATCAGTGTTGACAATTCATCACATTTCTTACTGACGAATAAAGTGACACAGTTTAAAGTTGCATTAACACAATATGGTATTGTTCTGGTCAAGACATGGTAGGAAATGACATTGTGAAGGAGTTGGCAGCTTCACGACACCACTGGATTACAGATCAAGAACTCATAAGTATCAATGGTTAGTCTGTTGTTAATTTATCCCATTTCAGATTGGCAAATAAAGAGACGGTTTAAATAATAGTAGAATGATATGACATTGTTCATATTTAAGACATTGCAGAATATGACATTGTGCTGTAGTGGGTAGGTTCACCACACCACTGGATTACGGATGAAGAACAGAAGCATACATGTAGTGCAAAAGAAGATTACTTGCTCTGTATAGTTTAATTTACATGATATGAAGAAGGAACTTGGTTGTACAACTGAAAACTTAAATTGAGAAAGGGCAAACTTTTGTTTATGAACTACATAATAAAATTTAAACAAGCAATTTGATGCAAACACCAAAAATAAATAGCTGTTGCAGTCATGCCTAACCAAATACATACAACAAAGTTTGAAGGCTTGAGATGGACAAACTTACATTATTGGTGAAGACAGGCTCTATAAAGGCCTTGTCCATGCTGATGGGGGGCGCAATTCAAGGAGTTTACCACAGAATCTTCTTCATAAGCATTTCCTTTATTCTACATTTTGTTAAGAGTAAATATAGATGTGATAATATACGAAAAAATGAAGAATATTTAAGATAAGATGAAGAGTGATGCTACATAACCAAGTAGCTATAAATGTAAGTGCAGCGATACAGGCAGAAGGTACAGCCAAGAGCAATGCACAGCTAAACTTCTTCAGTACCAACCTTATGGTAAGAGTAAATATAGATCTGATGTGTAGAAAATGGAGGGCAAAGAAAAATAAGCTGCAGAGTGATGGTACATAAACAACTACCTGTCATTATAAGTACACTGATAAAGGACAACATGTACTTACAAGAACAATGCAGAGCTAAAAACATTGGCATTGGATATATTCTACACGAATGTAATCATTCATACAGATCAGATAATTTGGAGCGAACAATTGATAAGCAAGCTATCATGCATACTGCTGTCACATAATGAACCAGGTATGTATGCAAGTATAGTGATATATGACAACAGGTACTAACAAGAGCAAAGCAGCGGGCAGCATATTTGCGATATCCTGTCATTCTTTTCAAACCAGAATTCTTCTTCGAGCAGATTTCCTGGAAAAAAGATCCGTAAGGCACATGCGGAAAAGTAGAAGTTCAAATTGTCATGTGATTTTATAGACAGTACCTCATCCTAGGAACGAGACCAGTGCATAACAAGGTTTTTCCATTCAATGTCTTCTAAATTTAGCACAGGAGACTTCACCGGAAATTCGTTCATAGACTTGCCATCAAAGTGTGATTTCCTCAGGTAACACCGATACTGCTGCAATGCTTCCTTGAAAAGCACAAGAAAGCTTTGCTCGTCATGACTATCCAGATTGACCCTCGCCTAGTTACAACAATGTAATGTAAATCATTGATGAGTTCAATCAGCATAAAACAGGAAAATAATAACCATGAATAATAGCACTTACACGTAAGTTGGACAGGAAGATGTGAAAATGGTTTTTGTCTTCACAATAATCTTCCCATGATGGGAATATATGCACGTAGTCCCTAACAACATTGAAAGCATTGTCTTTTAAACCGGGAATAAATGGAATGGGGTTCCAATCTGCAGGAATTGGCCGTCTCTGCAGTTGGGATAGGTCTTCGGCCGGTCGACTTGCTGTACCTTTTGCTGGAGTGGGATTTTTCTGTGGTACAGCTGGTGCTATGGCAAATGAAATCGGTATACCTTTTGCTGGAGTGCAGGTCCTGTGTGGTGGGGCTAGTGGTGTGGCCAGTGAAGTATGGGTACAGTCTGCTGGAGTCGGTCCTATGTTTTGTGTCATTGGTTGTACGGCCAATATAAGTGGGGTGTTGTCTGATTTCTCCGGCACCACCACGTTTTTCAAGGACTTTGCTGGTGCTCCTTCAGGTTCGGCAATCACCCTCTTCCTTTTTGATGTCTGATGCACAAAAACAACATTTGAGTGGAAAAACATGGTATGATGACAGATGGAATATGTATTGATAATGGATGGGCATGGCATCTCGACATATATGATGAGTAAACTAAGCAGATGGCGGTGCAACAAAGTAGAAGAAATGCAAGACAACATATACAAGATACCCGCAATCAATAAAACATTGCCAAATTAGGACAAGCACCTTGATGGGTGAACAGGATAGGCAATCTGCCTTTGACTCCTCGAGGTTAGAATAGTCATTAGGATCATATTCAGAACAAGAATCAACAGGTGGGGAGCGTATGAGTTTCATTGCATCCGGAATGGCACTCAATGCCTTGGTGCCAATTTTGTAAGTCATTGCAGTGTTTAGCTTCAAGAGTGGACTGCTGCTAGTGCAACACAAAGCAGCTACACAGACCATAGTGTAGATATTACGGGAAAACCTTAAGCATCAGAGTAAAATCAGCAAAGTGGAACTTGCTGGAATATATGTGCTAGTATTGCCGGTACGGCTAGAAAGGCTTCAGATACCAGCTCTCTTCAAGTGAAGGTGTTGTACTATTAATATCAGTGCAACTCTCAAAGGCGACACAGCTCCCCGCATTTCCTTGCTATTCTTATAGGATTCAAGTGGGCAGGCCACTACAAATCCTATTCCTATGTTTACAAGAACCTACGAATCAAAGAGGCTCAAAGTGTCCATCACAACCGACCATATAGACCTCTACACTGCAAATGTCCCTGCTCATCTTCACTACAAGGAACATACTGTACTACTATCATACTCCCTCCATTCCAAAATATAAGTCTCGGTAGAGATTTCCACTATGGATCACGTACAGATGTATCCAGATACATTTTAGAGTGTAGATTCACTCATTTTGCTCCATATGTAGTCCATGTGGAATCTATACAAAGACTTGTATTTAGGAACGGAGAGAGTACATATTAAAGAAGAACGGAAGAGGAACATGGTAAAGAAGAGCAAGCAGATTTTGGATAATAAAATGTTGGTTGCGCAGTGCCCACACATGATGAACCAGAGCGCATTAAGAATGCTACTCCCAGCTGTCTCTCGACCATTTCAGGCGGTTGGATGAAGATCCTACGTCTTCTAACCCTACATCTTCCTCGTCTCTGATTCTTCCCATACAGAACACCGCACGGGCCGCTGGCCGGACCACCAGCCCCCATCGCCTATGTTCCTCCACCACCCCCACCCCCCACCCCTGCCCCAACCCCCACCCGCGTCGAGTTTTCTTCGTTCGGCTAGGCCCCACAACCACCCGAGCCCCTTCGATTGCATCAGCGAACTCCGGCGAGCTCTGAAAAATTGACTGACCGAATTTTGAAATTTAGTCTACTATGATTTAACTAGTGTGGAATACAAAAGGGGAAAACCATAAGCATTGGGAGTATAGTGTTGAGCGTGCCATGGCGGATCTGAAGGTGCAAACCGGACAAAGGCAATTTCGCAACCAAGACAAGAAATCAGAGTAAAGCAGTGGCGATCTATTTTGTTGTTGTGATAAATAAGTTGAGCAGATACGAAAGAGTATCGCCTCTGGTGCGGTGTCGTGTACGCATCTGCTGAGAATTTGACGGTGCTGCCGTAGCGATGGCTGTCGGCGGCGTGGAAGCAGATCTAGGAGGATAGATGGTGGCGGCGGGGAACGGTGGACGAGACGGACGTAGGAGCAGCGCCGGCAAGGTGGACGACGGCGGGGATGAAGCGAGAGGACGGGATGCAAGGATCCCGGTCCGAAGCCATGGATGAGAGAGGTCGATGTCTTGTAATGGACCGCGGCGTCGGGGTATCAGCTCCGGCATGGTGGAGGAGGAGGGCGGTGGATGGGGTGGCGGACGGCAGCGGACAGAGGAGGGTGGGGTGGGGAGGGTGTTTTGGCGCCCACGAAGTACGAATGGGGAAAAGGGAGGTAGAGAGGAAGTGGGGAACCATGTATTCAGGGCGCGCTTGTCTCAAATGCGAGGAAGTTTACAAACTTAGCCCCCGTTTCAAATTTCTACTACATAACAGCAACATTAGTCGGTTGGGGATAGGACGGTAATCTCGCATACACCGAATATTTGCCGAAGAGAGTTTGTTTTTGGCGCCCACCATGTATGAATATGAATCGGGGCGGGAGTCGATTTCGGCCGAGGACACACTGTGTTTTAGTGCCCACCGTGTATGAATCCGGGTGAGAGGCGGTTATGTCATGTTTGGGTGAAATTACAAACCTACCCCTATCAAAACCTATAGAAATCCAACAGATAGGCTTCACATGGCAGGGATAGGCAGTAGTAATTTCCATCTCGCAGATTTTGGTTTCGCGCGGTTACTGCGACTTTCCCCGCTTCGTTCAAAATTTGAAGAGTGCACGTTTACCGTGCCAACTCAATTCGAATCCTGTTTGTATTCTATTTTTTCGGGCGGGATCCATTTTCAATTGGAATTACATTCTATATACATCATTTTTTTATATATACTTTCAAAAGCACAACAAAGAATTTTGCTCCTTTATATGTATAATATGATTTACAAATACAACAATCTCGAAATCTTAAGGTTGAATTCAAAAAAAATTAACCAAATTATGTTCTACTAAAATGTATGGATCAGTAATATCTACATATTAAATAACATAGATGTGTGTGAATTCATATGAGTATGCATGTTTGATAGATCAATTTTGGTTCGAGTATGGATTACATGTATCATCATCTCCAATTCAAATATTTGAATCCCTTTTTGTTCACTCCTTTCACGCCCATCTCTCTCGCATGCATGCTCCTTCAGGTAGCTATCACTCTCTTTTCTCTAGCTCACCCGCACGCTCACTTCATGTTTCTCCTATCCTCGCAAACATGGTCTCTCGACGTCTCCCTTGAGAAGTGTCACACTCTCCCTATCATTATACATTACATGGTTTTCATTATCTCTCACGTCTCTACTGTTCTCTGGTATCACTCCGTACCTAAGCTTTCTTTTTCACTGCCACACACATAGTCTCCAGTCATCTTTCACTTTGTCTTTCTCTCTATGGGATTCTCTCACACACCCTATATGTCTCTACATATGACTCAAACCACTAGAATTACTCTCTCTCTCTCTCTCTCTCTCTCTATCTCCTATAGACACAACATTTGTTGCAGTCTCCTTTTCGTCTCCATCCCAGACTGACATTATTCATTTGTTTACCGATCAGACGACCCCGACTACCGCCTCCTCTCTCACTCACACAGACACACACACACAACTCCTACTTCCACTCCCCTTCCCGACTACCGTCTCTCTCTCACACACACAAAACTCTCGCTTTCGCACCCTGACTCGTATTTCTCTCACAAACATTTATCGACTAGCTAGCCTCTAGATAGGTTTATACACCTGCACGCTCGTGCTTCCACCATCGCATACATGTCTCTCTCCCGCTCCTTGTATCTATGTAGATTTTTCTTCCCTTCTTGAGACACGCCCTCTCGATCGTGCACACACACTATCGCCTCATTTTAAGCTGATACCTATCGCACACACACTCCTTGTGTCTTTGTCACACATGCACTCCGTCCTCCTCCACTCTCCCTCTCTCTTACACACACATGGGCTTTTTGCAACAACTAGCAAGATGCCCATGCGTTGCACGGAACATCAAGATGCATTTGTATGAGTAGTTTATCTTGTGGGGGAAAAGGATGAATGAGGGAAGGCCTTATTTGCAAATGTGGAGAGGGGTGTGGGTATCTTTTTGCAAAATTGCCATAGTTTCCTTCCTATCCGTCAGATATAGATCGGACGGCCTATATTGCAGGATGGCAGGCACACGATCATCCCCGACAATGCTTTTTATAAGAGTAGGGATAAAAAATAGAGTTGGTGATCATGGTGGGCCTGCCATCCTGCAATGTAGGTCATCCGATTTATATCTAACGGATAGGAAGGAAAATATGGCAATTTACCCGCACTCTTCACCACATTTGCAGATAAGGCCTTCCCTCGTTCATCCTTTTCTCCCACAAGATCTTGATGTTCCGTGCAACGCACGATCATCTTGCTAGTAAGAGTAGAAATTAGACATATACCACTTCTCGAATCTTGAAACCAACAACATTCCTCCCTTATCTCATCAAAACCGCCAAAGGAATATATTTTGAGTGAAACATAACATATTTTTAGTGATATACGTATTTCAAAACTAGACTTTTTTTTCTATCAAATCGGTGAATATGTATTAATCTACTTTGATCGTGTGGCAACGCATTGGCACATTGCTAGTAGTTATTATAATTTTTTGGACACCAAACAAACGGTGGAGTACATATACGAAGAGAAGAGGCGCACGCACGCCGTCGACCTCTTGCTGTCTCGCACACATGAGTGTTACGTAAAGGCGACGTTAACAAATAAACCCTAAAACCCTAGGTGCACGATTGTTGCATTCGCGGGTGCCGGGTACGTGGTGGAGCACCTTTGTAGGAATAGTCAGCTCGTGTGATAATTTGATTCGTAGGAGTTGATGGTCGAGACCACAGGTGAACGACTTGGAGCACGATGGCTCGCCAGTTGCCACAGATCGAGTAGCCACGTTTAAAATATCGTTTTTTAGCGAGGTTAAGTGTTCCGATTTTCAATGGCACGTTATAAGTAGTAAGTACTTTTAGAACGATTGGTATGGAGAGAAAATGGAATTCATAGTAGTACGTACCTCCTTGGCGTATGGTTGTATGGGTTTATGTTGCGAGATGTTGAACCTGGTAGTTCTAGGCCAAATACTATTGTTTAGATTTAGATGCTGGTTTTCAGTAATGAAAATCGGAAGGGGAAACCCTTCTCTGATTAGAAAAACTACTACCTCCATTCCGGTTTACTAGTCCCTGTCGTACTTTGGGTCAAAGTTTGTCCATGAATTTTACTTGTAAAATGTGAATGGAAAACGAGATTTTGTTATACCCAAACAAAAAAGGACTCGAGGGAGTGATTGCTCTGACACGGACGCGACCTCTCATAGTGCAGGCATTGAACCGGCGCGCCGGCCAAGAGGGTCACACTCGCGCAGGCCCGGCTGAGCACGCCTCCTCCCTTGTGCAACCAGCTTAAGACTGCCCCGCCTGCCTTCATTGAATCTGCACGTGTGCCGGCAAAACATCCTTCCGCGAGCCGGCAGGCATTTTAGAACACAAAAAATGACTAAAATATAATTAATTTACGCATGGTCTTGACTTGTTGTGCTCGCACTGGTAGCAGGAACTAGTAGAGGTTTTTCTTTATTTATAACTCTCCTCATATTTTTTTGGCTTTGAAGTGAATCATGGTTGTGGACATTATGTATGAATGTGCAGGTATCTGTGAACATGAGTTTTATGTGGAAGTTGAACTTGGAATGTCGGGCTTGCGCGTGAACTATACCATGTCCAATGCTTTGTCTATTATTGTTTGGAAAGTAATTGTTGTTATTACATGACCCAAAAAAACATTTTGTGCCACATCAGTAAATGCACGAACATCACAACAGGCATGTTGACTGGATAAACATTTGAACCTAGCTATTATGAAGGAAATTTTGTATTGA
The DNA here is from genome assembly GCF_018294505.1 of Triticum aestivum. Lineage (NCBI taxonomy): Eukaryota > Viridiplantae > Streptophyta > Magnoliopsida > Poales > Poaceae > Triticum > Triticum aestivum. The sequence continues at coordinate 9,176 of NW_025227764.1, read as the reverse complement.
CAACAGTTTTAGATAGCAGGAGACGCCTAACTTGCTCTGCCTCTGCTAGCTAATTTCTGGCTTCTTCCATCTCTTCTTTGGCTTGGGTGAAGAGAGCATCTGATTGCTCTTTTTGCCTCTTCAGGAACTCAGCTACATTCTCAAGGGCTGCTGCACGCTTTCTTTCAGCCTTTACTAATGCCACGAGGACACGAATAGCCGACGACTCCACCTGGCTTGTGTGTAATCCAGCATCATCTGGGAATTTGCACCTTGTGTCTAATCCAGCATCATTAGGGAACTGGCACCTTGTGTGTAATCAAGCCTCATTTTGGAAACATGATCTCGAGGTTGACCATACTTCCCTCCTCGCAGGAACTGCATCCTGACATGAAGTTACTTCTTTTTTAGATCAATACTCAGAGCAACCTAGATCCATTTAGTAGAAGCCAGATAAACAGAACTCGGAGAAGTGAATTCAAAAGGAAAAAATATATAAAAATAGACTACAAGGTGAGAGCACCCACTTCCTACATCAAGCTAAAAACGAAAGCATTAGGATGATTAAGACTCTTCTTATTACACATCGAAGAACACCACGCTTAAGAGAAATAGAAACTACAACATATACACATTGAAGAACACGAGGCTAAACGAAAGTAATTGAAAGGGTGTTACTTACCAAAGCTCGTTTTACAGGTTTGGTGCAGCTCCTCTTTAACTTGCCACGCTCCTTGAAGATGTCCCAAATATCCCATGTTTGGTCTTCATTGCTCCTCTGCATGTTCGCACTCATGGTTTTAAAATCTCAACATGGCAAGAAAAATATACTACTAGTAATACTCGCGCATCTTGTGGGCAACATTAAAGCACTCGTCTGCCATGTTAGAGCATCTCCAACAGAATCGCAACGCGCAGCGCTTTAAAAAAGCGTTTACAGTGCTGAGATCGAGAAGTAGATACTAGAGAGTAGAGGATAGTTCTCAACATAGATAGATAAAAAAAGATAATTCAACTACTCCTCATCATCCGACTCCTCGGTGATGTCCTCCTCCGATGTCTGACTGTAGGCGTGAAGATACCGATCGTCGTCGGATTCCCTAGGCAACGCTACTCCTAGCCTCATGTTGAATTGAGTGTCCGCTTTTTGCCTATGCTTGTCCTCGCGATAGGCGGATCGCTCCGCCCTCCTCTTATCCCTCTCCGCCCTCCTTTGCGCGTAGAACTCGCGCTCGTTGGTGATGTCCTGTAGGAAGTGTTGGCGCCATAGAGCCATGGCTTCCTCGTCCATCTCGGTGATGCTGAGATGGTGCTCCCGCCTCCGGTTGTCGCGACGATCCTCGTCGGTGCTAAGACGCGGCAGAGGCGCGAGCTCCTGAGCCCGCTCCTGCGTCGGCACGTTGGGGAAATTCAATGTTCTATGAAGCCACCGGAGGCGCCACGCCACCGCGTCGTACACACGGGCGGCCTCATTGCGGTGTCGAAATTGCCGAGGCTGAGGCGCATCCCGCGAAACCGAATCTCGATAGAGAAGCCGCCGGAGGGGCGCGCGCGGACGCCATGGTATCCCCAAGTTTCCCGGCGACGCGGCGGCATGGTGGCGCGGTGACGGCGAGGCAAAAAAGAGCATGGAGAGAGCGGTGGCGAGGTACAGAACGGGGAGAGAGCGGTGGCAAGGCACAGAGCGGTGGGAGGGTGTTGGATTTTATAAAGCGCACCGGAGGCCGCGCTCCAAAACTAGCACACGCCCGGCCGCTTTTTCCCGCGCGCGCGATCCTTTCCTGACGTCTCTGCTATCTCTACTCTCTTCTCTACTATTATATTTATTTTATATTTAATATTTAATATTTATCTCTACTTCCTTTACTGTCTACTTTTTTTTCTCTATATTTTTTCTTGCAATATAGGTCGTCCGATTTATATCTGACAGATAGGAAGGAAACAAATGGGAATATTGCAAAAAGATACACATACCCCTCTCCAGATTTGCAAATAAGGCCTTCTCTTGTCCATCCTTTTCTCCCACAAGATAAACTACTCATACAAATGCATCTTGATGTGTGCAACGCATGGGCATCTTGCTAGTTCTAAAAACATTTCCATCATTTGCCACACTACTGGTTGCAGATGAAAAACCTACCCAAGCACAGCACGATACAGGAGCAACGCACAATTACAAGATGATATTCTATTGGGAAATGGAGGCTATAACCAATTACTTGTATGGGAACAATAGCACCCAGGAAATTTGAAGGGTAGGTATGAACAAAATTGGAACTGCACATGTACTGCTAAGTGATTCAATAGACACATTACCAATCGAGGAGGAGAACGATGGTCGCAGCGGCCTCTGTGAGTCATGGTCGGCAACGGGAGTCAGTTCATTGTCCATGACGGTGGTACTTCTGCGCTTGGCGTCGGCTTCCGGGAAGCAGATCCGAGACCGTGGAAGACGATGCCGGGGAAGAGGCTTTGTGTACGACAATGACGATGGACCGGCTCCAGTGCGGCGCATGAGGCCATCGATGAGGCAGATGCCCTGTGGTGTACGAGTGCGCCGATGTAAAGGGGAGGAGCACGAAGCCTGTGGTGCCGTGGAGAAGTCTATTTTGCGGTGGGGATAGAAAATGGGGAGTATTCAGGTGTACTACTCTGGGTGCCGAGGTGGGGTTGGCTGGGTAGGGTGAACCTGAAGTTACGAAAACAGCCCCCTACCAAGCGTCATCCGTAGGCCTGTTTCGGAGGCTATGATGGTAACTTCCCACTGCTCGAATCAGGGTCGCGGGAGATTTTCCCGCCGACCTCAAAATTTTGCGACACTGGACTCCCCGTGTGGCGTGTTGAGTGATTCGGCTAAGCAACTAGCGAGTAGTAGTAGTAAACTCTGCATATTAGGTTTGACCGAAGTCAAACTTCCTAAAGTTTGACCAAGTTTATAAAAAAATATAAACATTTACCATAACAAATATGTATGATGTGAAAGTACATTCAATAATGAATCTAATGGTATTTATTTGTTATTGTATATGTTAATATTTTTTGTTATAAGCTTTCTGAGAGTTTACAAAACTTGACTTTGACCAATGCTAATACGCGGACTTAAATAAAAACGGAGGGAGTACACATTTGTTTTCTTAGTTTGTAGTGAACTAATCATTTGTTGAAATTGTGAAATAAATATATTAGGCTATTGACTTCGAATGTAATGGTCTATACAATTCAATAGTTACAATCATTGTCGAATCTCAAGATGTGTACAAGGTCTATAGTACTTCACAACATGCTCAAACTCACATAATCCCAGTCAAATGAGAATCTAAATGCATTTCATAGTTATTACTTTGTAGGATGCAACAAAAACAACCATAACTCTACATCAGCCATTATAGAAGCAACATTTTGACATATCCCAATGTGTGAATGAAACGTGCAGAAAGAGCTTTTGAAGATGGAGCAGATAGGGCGGGAAAGATTGTATGTATGTGGACGAGAGAGTAGCAGACAAACCTAATGAGACAGAGAGAGAGATGGGGAGAGAAAGAGAGAGGAAGAAGTTAGGTATGTGAGAAAGATGGAGACATGTAATATACGTGAGATGCGTGTGCATCTGGATCCTGTATACGTGGAAGGAGAAGAGACAACATGTTTGATGAGAGAGCTGGAAAAACATGGACGAGAGGGGAAGGGTCTCGTGGGTTGAGGGATTGACAATTTTGTGCAGGGGAGAGAGGGATTGGTAAATTTGTGCTAGAGAGAGAGGGTGGGGGAGGAGTCAGTCAGCCGTCGTCACATCACCCTGCTTCCAAATGACCTCGCATTCTCTAGCGCGGTGTGGTCCCCCTCTTCGATCTGCTCGATGCCCTCTTTGAAGATTGAGGTGTTGTGCATGTTGGGGTGCAAAGAAGCACAAGCGAGAGTGGTCGCCGTATAACCTTGGATGGGGATGAATTGTGTGCTCGGGGGAGTGTGTGTGTGTGTTGTGCTGCGTCTCTCTCTCTCTCTCTCTCTGTGTGTGTGTGTGTGTGTGTGTGTGTGTGTGTGTGTGTGTCTGTGTGTGTGTGTGTTTGTGTGTGTCAGATATTGAGAGAAAACAAACCTAAGGAGAGAAATGGGTATTCACGAAGAGATTGTGCGGGCCTTGAGGTGGGCAGGGGCCGGGTGAGGGTGTCAAAATGTGCGCGTTGATGCATGTGTTGCATACGATCGTGCGAGGGACGGACGAATCGAGAGAGATGGTTGTTGTGTTACGGATGCTCCTCTCTCTCTGTCTCTCTCTCTCCCTCCCCCTCCCTCTCTCTCTCTCTCACGCACACACTCACACAAGTAAACTAGAAGACCGTTCTCTCATGTATACACAATGTATCGGCATCTGTCTATGTCTCACTCATGCATGATCATTTGCACATTCACACCTCTCTATGTCTGTATCACACGCACACCGTCTCCACATTGCCCTTCCGCCACAACACACATATGGACAAATACACACGTTCTCTCTCAGTTACACACACAAAATAAGTATTTAAAAACTAGGGCGCACCTAAAACGTCCAAATCCAAATAAACACGAACTAGAGCTAAATTCAAATTATGGAAATATTGCAGCGTCAAGAACTTTCCCAGGAAAAAAAGTTGAGTAATATTCAAGGATTGTTTTCACACACACAAAAAGGTTCGATGGATGTCCTTCGAGCGCGACACGGTGACGCACCGTTCGATCGACCGCGCGGCCATGGTTCACGCGCTTGCACAGGATTCCATATCGTGGCTATGGTACTAACTAATAAAAGCGCTGCCTAAGTCTAATGTTTATGTGTACTAGTACGGTTTTCTTTTAAGTTTGACCAACCTTATATAAAACTAAAGTAAGCTCCCACACACGCACTCATCAATGTGCCGCCACCGCCGTTGCGCATGCCGGCGCCCGCCGGCTCCGGCCAACAATTTCTCACCCATCACCGCCGTGTGGCCGCCATCCCTGTGCCATGAAGCCAAAGGCTCGCCCGCTCACGTCGTCTGCAGTCCTTCCTCGCGATGCCGCCATGCTGCCAAGCACGCGAGCAACTGGTGGAGCCGCGTCTATGCACGCAGCGTATGAAGAGGAGGACGAGCGCGTTCTCCAGCACACTGGCGAGGAGGAACTAGCGTGTCATTGTCGTCTCCGCCTGCGCGGAGGAGGCGCGCATGGTGGTTATCGCGGCGGAAGCCGGTCGCGTGCGCGTCGAGCCCGCAAACCGGGTGTGGACGTGGAATCTACCTTCGAGACCTTGAATGCCACGTGGATCCTGCAATCTGAAGGAGCAATTTGGGTCAGTCGACTCATGTGAGCCGTCTGATGCAACATGGATGGCTAGAAGGGCTTCTTCCACCTCTTCTGTTGTCTTCTTCCTTTGCTCCGTCTAACTTCTTTCACAAATCGACTGACCCAAATTATACTACTAGTATGAGCGTATTAATTAAGTACAGTAGGAAAACGAAGATACGAGCAGTAGTACCAACTGCAAGAAGAACAGTAGTAAGACATAGTACTAGTACTATTGTACGTACTAAAGAGTTCAAATAACGAGAAAGAACATAAACATAGTTCTGCTGGGGCCTCAGCACAACACTCCCTTGAAAATAAACTAGGCAACTAGTCCGCTTGACACTGCAGTAGAACCAGCATGAGCAACGTCACTGCCACCTACTCGGAGTCCGAGTCCACGTCCTCGACTTCGTCCTCGTCTCTCTTCCTCTTCCTCTTCGCCGATGCTTCTTTGCTTGAACGGGACACTGTAACACACCAAAAATTTAACCTTGTTTTAATTATTAAAATTTTGCCAGGAGTTTAAAAAATTTTACTCTCTGGATTTTCTGTTGTTTTCAGAACCCTTTTCTTTAGTATTGTGGAGTTTTCACCTCAAGAGGAAACCTTCCAAAAATGATATTGGACTTCTATACTCTCTCAACAAAACAATTCCTAATCAATGGTTTTATTTGCATAATTGTCTTTCCTGAGCCTTATTCCTTTAAAATGACTTTTCATAAGTTTTAGAGTCTCTTTTGCACTGCAACCATTTGATAAATGCATCAAAAAAATTCACCAAAGTTTGGGGATGACATATGATATCCCTAAATCACTTTTGTGCAAAAACATCTTCTGTTCATTGGAGATTTTGAGCTCTACACCTATTTTTTTAAATCTGGTACAATGGGCAATTTTGCACTACGACCTATTTAAATATTTCTTTAAAACTTCCACCAAAATTAGGGGAGGTCAGTAAGAGTATATTATCCACCTTTATGCAAAAACCAAGTTATGTCTTTTGAAAATTTTGAGTGAATCAACCTCTTTTTCATACTGGTCCAACTTGAAGATTTGTACTGCAACCATATCTTTACTTGCTCTTTCATCCATGATTGTTTTTCCTACTTGTAGTCCTTCTTACAAAACCCTTAAGTCCAAGAGCATGAACCCATTGGATTATTTTTGGTCCATGAAATGACAACTTTTAGTTTCTGTCAAAAACTGTTTTTCTCAAATATTTGCACTAACAAGTTTCACCCCTTGACAAACTAACCTGGCCACCATCTCCTACACCTAAAGAGAGCCCAATCTGGAGATTATGACCACTCCAAGTAAGGCCTAGGTGTTCTTGGCATTTTGTCAAACACCTTGTAGGCATGACCAGTTTTGGCATGGTTTTTAGTTAACATTGCAAGCTTGGTCTCCTGGCCTAAACCCCATGTCCATTAGCTTTCTTGCAAACCCTAGCCTGGTCCTGTTAGTTGCCAGCCTCAACCGAGCGCTCTAGACCACATTGGCATTCTGTCGAACATGTCGCGAGCGTGCTCTGGGCGCGCCCAGAGCGCACGTTTTGCACGTGCGTGCACCGAGCCGCCGCGTCATGCCCCTGACTTTTGCTCGCCCTGCAGAGCCGCGCCCCACCCTCGACCACTCGCTGGAACGTGCCAAGCTGCCCCTGGTGCCCTATAGCACCGCTGTCAGAGCCCCTTGGCGGCACGCCGGCGTCCACAGTGAGCCCCTGCCACGGTCGGCGCCGCCTGAGCCACAGCCGCGCGCCAGCTGCCCCTGGAGCAGTTCAAGCTTATCCCCTCACTCGTCTGCAAGCACTCGTCGGTGCCACGACGCCCTGCCGTAGCAGAAACGGTCGGCCGACGATCCTATCCTCGGTGATGGCAGAACCGACCTAGCTACTCTATAAAAGGGTGACCCCGAGCTCCTCCTATACCTCAGGCAGCCTCAAGCCACTCCACTAGCGCTCCCCTAGCTCGCAATCGACTAGGAGAGGCCATCTTCCCCGTCTCCGGCCAGCTCGGCCACCGCCGCCCTCTGGTCCATTTCGTCGCAACCAGGCCCTTCCCTGTCCAGCCAACACCACCACCCGACTCCCCTTAGTCTTGCGGAGCCGCCCAGCTGCTCAAACACGACCGGGAGCCATCGTAGTTCAAATGCCCAAAACTCCCGAAGCCACCAGCCGCCGCGAAGCCCGGCCGCCGGCTACTCCCTCCGTCCCCACCTGACTGGCGATCACCGGGAGGACCGCCCTGGACCCGCGGATCCACCTCCACCCTCGGTGTCTCGAACGGAGCCGCCGTTCGTCGGCGAGCGTCGCTGGAGTCCCACCTCCGCTCGGGGCAGAGGAAGAGGAGGGAGAGGACTAGTCAAACCTGACCAGTGGGCCCGCTGGACCCACTGTCAGTGACACACGCGCCATCCACGCTGGAATAAGTGGAGGCGTAAATCCAAAATACACCTTCGACGTGGTCAGTAATCGATACGTTTTTTCTTTTTCTGTTTTATTTTTAAAAATAGTTTTTTGACCAAAACTTTGACTGCCTATAACTTTTTAAATAAAACTCCAAATGAATTGATTCTTTTTCCTACCTCTCTCAAATATTGTCTAGTTTATTTTAAGATATATTTCAAAAAATCAGACAACTTTTTGGTACTATTTTTGAAACTATTCATTGATTCAAATATATTTTTTAAATAGGATTTTGGAGAGAGGAGAAAACTTTCCAAGTTTTGGAATGCACCCTGCCTCCCCACTACTTGAAGGCAAGCATTCTGAACCCTGGCATAATATTGTCGTGTGTTGTTTGATACGGTTACAACACTTCTCGTCTCGGAGTTTTCAATTTTTTTTTGTGATGATATGTTCAAACTTACGAGTGCATATTGATGATTCTTGCTATTGGAGTTTGATATGTTGGGATAATAGTCACCCTCACATGCCTCTCATGCATACCAGAAGGAACCCGGGAAAGTCTCTGTCTTGGGTGGACATGAGCTTGTCTCCGGTCATTGGGTCGGTTGTGTCCGGTACGGCACAGTGAGGCATGATGAGTGGTGGTTATGTTTGTTGGTTGAAAATATACTGGTTATGCTAACCATGCAGAGAATACTTAAACCTCCTGAGTCGACCGTAGATCGAGTCTTGTTTCGGTAACCCCCACACTTGTTTCATACTACCACATGTCCCTGCCACAGGTAGGGTACGGTTCAGTAAGTTATCAACCCCTTTCAAGCACACACCGTACAGAGGGGCCGGGATGAGGGTACCACAGCCATGGATTAAAGACAGTCATCCGATCAGGGGGCATGGGTGTTTCGGTTGTAGCCGAGGGGGTAGCTTCCCCAGTTTGCGCGCGGTATAAATTTTGTGATCCCATGCTAATCGAGGTTTTAGCCTCCCCACTTAGAGTTTTGCTTAACGAGTGTCGTGGGTGATTCCAGACACCGGTGAGTTAAGCTGGTGTGTGCAAGTCAGGTGTGTTTTCATTTAAAAGACCGTAGACGGAATTAGTCCTGATGGACTAAAGGAATCCGTTACTCGTGTGTAAAGAGTACACCCTCTGCAGAGATATAATCTATTCGAGTAGCCGTGTCCATGGTTAAGGACTACAGTCTGGGTTGGGTCAAGTGTCGGTCTTAGTGTCGGTCTTCGGAGGAAAAACAACTAAGTCAGAACTTTGATCGTGACCAGTGACATATGATGATTGTGATTATGATTGTTATAGACTAACGACGTTCATTATTTGATTTATTGAGTATCTCTGGGATGGTTCTACCTCCGGGATATTCATTGTGATGATTTTGAGCCCTTTATGTGGTGTCGCATAGACGCCCGACTGTGGCATGTTTTGCTATTTATTTACCATATAAGCCCTTTATGTGGTGTCGCATAGACGCCC